>NC_048303.1:89869098-90051183 GCF_013100865.1 Trachemys scripta elegans | reverse complement strand
AAAAAAAAAAAAAAAAAGTCCACAGCACTAAAAAGCTCTTCATCTGCCAATAGTTTAAAAGATTAGTTTTCCCCTTTAAAATCAATTAGCAAATTTAAAATGTCATGGCTATATATATAGATACACAATGTGAGCGGTCTGCTGGATGTTCTCATTTGGTGGTTGTGCGTGGAATCGGCAGAGGGAATCACATGCTGAGCTTTTCTCGTGAGTCATGCGGCAACGCTTTTACATGGCTGTGTAGTCGCGGCACCAGTGCTGGGTGCAGTTTCTTCACTTTCCTAGTGCCTGGTGGAGAGCAATACTTGGCCTTGTCTACACTGCCACTTTACAGCACTGAAACTGTCTCGCTGAAAAAACACCCCCGAGCGATGCAAGTTTCAGCGCTGTGAAGTGGCAGTGTAGACGCTACTCCCCTCGGGGGGCGGGGGAGGTTACAGTGCTGGGAGAACTCTCTCCCAGCACTGGTGCCGCGACTACACAGCCATCTTAAAGCGCTGCCGTGGCAACGCTTTAACGTTGGTAGTGAAGACATATCCTTAGATAAAGGTAAGCTGGCAGAAGCTTAGTTTGGACATAAGCGTTAAGGGAAAGTGGGGTGATTGTCCTTCCTATCCTTCTTTCATTTAAGAAGTTTTCAATTTGGGGTGCTGCTGGATCCTCAATGACACCTGGAAGTACTGGTGGCACCAGGGGCCCAAAGCATCATTTTACAATGGCATCTGTTAAACGTTGTAAAATTTTAGACAGGTAAGGCGGGTGTCAGAGGGGACGGGGAGAGCGTGGGGGCCCCGGGCTGGGGAGGAGTCACATGGAGGGTCACGTAGGCAGTACTAGCAAGAAATGATTTCTGCTTGCGCCACTGCTACTAATCCTCTTTTGTCTTATGAGGGCACAGGTGTTAATTGCCCACTTCATTTTAATTGATTTCTTGCAACAAGTGTTAACCCTTTATGCTTAACAATCTATCCCACCTTGTGACACTCTGGTTATCTTTTCCAGACCTGAAGAACAGTTCTGTGAAGCCCAAAATCTTGTATCGTCCACCAACAGAAGATATCTGAAGATATTACCTGACCCAGGTGGTCTCTCTCATACCTAAAGCCATGCACTTGCATAAGCACCTTACTGAGCAGGGGTCAGAAAGGGGAAAGTGAAGTTAAGTGTCAGTAACTTCCAGTGTCTCTGTGCCATGCAGACAGCTATGAAAGTGTTATGGCCACCTTTTTCCCAGGTATCACTCCATTTAGCTCAATGGAGTTACAGCAGGGATTGATTTTTTTTTTTTTTTAATGTGCAGATCCTTAGAAGGGCAGGTTACAAAATGCTTAAGAAGTTTTCAGTTAAAATTGCATGGTTCAGATACTCAAACTATGTTTTCTAAAGGAAATAATGTATCACTCTTAAATTATTACTGATGTGGTATGAACCAACATGATGAACTGATCTCCTACAACTCCCAAACAACCTGTTTGATTTATATATATCCCAATGAACCATTAGGTCCAGATTCTGATAACCTTATTCATGCTAAGTAGCACCTTGTCCATCAGTGGTTTCATTGACTTCAGTAGGACTATTTGAAGAGTAAGAGTGGCTTTTAGGGAGGGCTGAATTATTGTGTATAGATATGGCCTGAGTCTGCCTACCTTATTTTAACCATGTGCCAGATTGGGATGCCATTACTCATGCTGACTCGGACCATACTCTATAATAGTCCTATTGATTTCACTTAACATATAAGAGTAGCAGAATCTGGCTAGCTATGTCTACATTAATGGAATAGTGCTGCACACAGCACAGCTATACCGATACTTGATTTAGCAACAGCTCTATTGGCGTCTTTAGTATTTTGATTTGATTAAAATGTATCATGGGAGAGGGAGGGAGGAACTATTCTGTAAATTTTGCTATTTAGTAAGGAAAATAAATTGCCTTTCAGTTTATTTTCTGTCATAGGAAATCAGATTTAGTTTCCAAAATTGTAACCAACCCATCCCCAGCTCTTTCTGCATCTGTTTGACATTTGCATAAAGCTGCCAGACTGCAAACAAGTTTGGAGACAACATCTCGAGCAAACTCTGCAGCGACTCTAAAAATATTTTTGGCCGAGTTACTTTTTAACGCCATATATTAAAAAGTCACTAAAATTTATTGGAGTAAATACTTGCCAAACTACTTAAGACAGTTGGGAAGATTGTAGTGAACTACATTAGTTGCTGACTTGACAATTTGCTACGCTCACCGCTTGTATATTGAATTCTTGATATTCACGCTGAGAATTGATCTTTCTAGTGCCTTTTAACAAAAGACCTGCCAACAGTGCACTGACTTATTAAATGCTGGCAAATGAAAGGTCAGCCTCGACTACGAGTCCCGGAAAAGCTGTCCATGATGGCATTCGCCCCTCTAATTGTGAGCTTTTTGTTTAAATTCCAAGTTCCAGCACTTTTCATCTGACTCCTTCCCTGTGTACCGCGGCCATGAGTTTCAAGGCTGCAGAAGAGCAAGCACTGTTTCAATGGAGTCGGTTTGTTTCATTGACATTTCTAATTATTAACAGGTTTGTACGATCGTGGTTGCTGATATTACCGCAGTACCAATGAAGACAGGGCTAGAATGTGTCCTTCCTTCCTGTACAGACCTGATTAGGAGTTCGGGGGCGGGGGGGAGTCAAACAACGGATCCTAGGAACACCCTTATGGAAGGGAAGCCAGCACTCTATGCCGTGGTAGGTCAGCTCTGCTCGGGTCCATGGTCCGTCCTCCTCCAGGCTCCTTTTGGAATGGCTTGCTCCCCAGGGGTACTATCAGGAAGTAATTCCTGTACATAGAAGCGGGTAGGGGGTGCACCCTGCCTAATTCAGGGCCCCCCTGATCCAGAGCTCACAGTGAGCTGCACACTGATATCGATGAGTCTTTCCATTGACTTCAGTGGGCTTCTTATCAAAGCACATCTTACAACATAGACAGGGAATAAGGAGGCACTCCACTTTGCAGGTACACTGCTCCCCTTTTACAGCCATTGACTTTAGTTCAAATGTGCACAGGTGAAGAGCAGAAACTAGCCCGGTATGTGGGTCCTAATGAGTATGAGGCTCAATGCTGGTCATCTTATTCATGTAAACAGTCCACCGGGACCACTCACACAGCCAACAGAATTTGGCCATATAGTGTACAATGTGGGAGTGTTAAGTAACTATGAAAGTATCCGGGTTTGCATTTCCTTGGGTGTGTATTGTCACTAGTCTGTGTTTAGCGTATACTCCTGCAAAGGAACAGTCGAGAACTGCTACTCTGGCTCTGCCCATACAAACATGTGGCTTACAAATGAAACAAATCAATAGTTTAATTTTAAATTATTTACAAAATGAAAAAGCCACAAATTCTCAGGAGGGTATACAGGACCTGCTTTAAAAGCCCACCGACGTGAAAGCAGTCTTACTGCCCTCTAAATGGCGCTCATGGGGGGAAACTTCTGTTTATTTTCTGTTATTTTTAATCAAAGACAAAAAGTGCCACACATTTTACTAGCTGGATAAGGCCCCAGAATAAGACAATGAAATATATTCTTACTGATACTGAAATCACTCGCAAAACTCATTGATTTTAATAAGCGAATATTGGAACTGCTATATATATATATATATATATATATATAGCAGGGAGAAATCATTTGATATAATCCAGATCCCCACCCGGGTTCTGTTCTTTAATTGTAGGGAAATGGTATAAATGAATAAAGAAATAATACAGGAGAACATCAAAGTCGAAAATCATCCTATTTGTAGCAAACAAAACTGAAAGCAAGTCTCTAGTAGCGTGTCAATAGCTGATGTTTATGCCCCTTTTAGGGACTATATCCACACTGATCTTTCCATTCCTTTACTGCTGTGATTCGTTAATACTGGTAGAGGGCTCTGAAGTTGAAAAGCGCCGTCTAAGTGACGTTTCTGATCCCACAATGATTTCACCGTACTTAGGACACTTTTCTCTTGTGCACAAAAGGCCCACCCGTTACTAACGAGAGTAACTAACCGATAGGAGACATGGTTCTGCTTTGCATTCCTGATGGGCTGCGCTAATGCCTGGAGCATGGTTAGCGCAGTCTGCTCGTCAAAAAGCATTCAGCGGTCCGGCTCGCCCTTTGGAAGCATGCACGCAGACGAAGCCCTTGCCAACGTGCCAGCCCCAAAGGACTTCACAGAGAGATAGAGAGAGCCCGTGGGGCAGGGAGATATGGGCAATTTGTTTCAGATTAATTGGTAGCATCTCTGACAAAACAAGCTGCCGGGATCTCCAGCGTTTGGCAATGTAATCTGATTTAGGCAGTGAGAAGAGAGGGCAGGATCAAAGCATTCTTCCAGTGGAAATTGCACCCGGGGTTGCCGTTTAGTTAGCCTGCCCTAACCTTGCTAATAAATTTTCCGGGGAAGAAGAGAGGAGGCTTGGGGGTGGGGAGGATGAAGGGGACAGCAGCACCTGCACCTGCAGCCCTGCCATCTCCCCCACATGTTAGATCAATGCAAAGCAACTCTGCTCTGCTCTCTACAATCCTGGGCAACAACGCTACAGAGGCAAAGATTTCTAAGAAGAGTTTTCCCACCGGAGTCCTTAACACTCTTGTAGCTCTTTTTTTCCCCTTGGAGGACTCTAAACGCAGCCCTTTTACAGACAAGGACCACGGTTGTAAATGGAAACGATATAAAGTCTAGTCATCTTCCACTGTCCCTCTAGCTAGTCTGCTGTAGCTTGGCTTCCTTTCCCCATCTACTACGCGGGCATTTAGGACAACCCTGCTTCCCATTTGCTTCTCTCCGAATAAGGTTGCATTACAGTGATTCTTCTCCAGCAAGAAGAGTTAAAGCTCCCAATTCTCTGCGTTGGTTGGATTTTATTTGAAACCCCTACAGGCCGGGCAGACTCCCACAGACACATTAGGGGTGCAGCAGGAATCGGTGCAGAATGACACCGTTTACAAATGAAATAAAATATTGGAAGCTTCATGAGAATTTCTTTTATTTTAGGGGCATCAGTTAGATCACATTGTTTTAAACCCATTCAGATAAGGAGGCTTCTCGTCGGAGCAGGGAGGAAAGGTTTGGGAACTTGAGAACGTGTCGTATTAAAACTATGATTTCATGAAAAGTAACCATTCTTTGTTTGCTTAAAATTCCACGCAGAATAGCGAAAACTGCACTAAGGTGCCAAGCATCTTGTTTTCAACCAAGCCTTGTTTCGGAGAAACATACACAAGTCCCAGCTACGTTGGCGCTGGCTCTATCTAGGTTAGGAAAGGACTGGCCAGGTATGTTAAACTACAGATCGTCAAACACACAAATAAGGACAAGAGAACGGTTACTCCTTGAAGTATCAGCTTCCCATAGACAGGAGCAAAGAAGCACATTAAGACCAAAGGATGGGGAAAGCAGTGAATAGTAGCGTTATTTCTCATGATCTCTACCGCCAGCAGATGTCACCTTTCCTGCTGGTCATCTTTCTGCTCACCCACCCCATCCTCGAACAAGACGACTGTGTATTGTACAAAAGCCATGACTTGCAGTTACAAAGAACTCTCGTTCTAGAAAGGAAGTCTCCATCTATTCCCCAATAGCCTACGATCAATTACTGATGTTTTGGGGTTTACTTCATCCATGCCTTTAGCCATACAGCCGTGCAACAGATAAGCAGAGGAGATTCTGACTTGTCATTTCCTCCCTTTCACCATAGAAAATGTGGGGGGGGGGGGGGGGGGGGAAAAGGGGGGTGTTAGCGTGGAGAAGGAGGCAAAAGCTGACAGACCAGTACTCCAGGAAACTGCTGATTGATAGGCTCCTGGCCTGCAGGTGTGTGTGGCTAACCGGACTGATGACTTCTCCGGAATATTAAGCCCCGGGGCTGTGACAGTACTCGTGTTGAGGATCAGTTTGGGAGTCGCGGGTCGGGGTGCTGCACTAAAGACTTCTCCTCTATATCCCCAATGATTGCAAGCCAGTCTTACTGAAAGAGTGGGATTTCTTCGGCTAACTTTCTGGCTTTGGGAACGAACCTACCAATGACTCAGCGTTCAGAATCCTTCGTTGCTTCATCGCTTTATTGCAACTTGTTTTTTTCCTAGGAAATTGCGCAGAGTGACCAACATTCCTGTGTAAAACAATCTGTTAACCAGTCTGACGTCTGCGTGTCTACCCGAAATATGTATCAGATATGTTGTACAAATCCTAATAGGTGGCAACATAAATATTTGACTGATTAATTGACTCAGTTTGTCAGAGCAGACAACTAGATGTGCCTGGAAAATAATAATAAAAATAAAATATTGTGTCTCCTACATTTTTGTAATAGGACTTCATAGATTTTTTTTAACATTCTTGCTGTTGCCTATATGTTACAGGTACTGAGTGTGCAATATATGTGATTAAACATACTACAAATCCCAGGGAATCTATGGGCTTTAAACAAGTAAGCTATTAAGCTAAAACATAATATACTGCTACATGACAGATTAACTGGGCAATTGGATGTTCAAGTGAATTAAATATAATATTTTAAGAAAACATTTGATTCTATTGCTTTGCTAGACGTCATGTAGAAAAAAATAAGGGACAGACCTTGCATTCCTTATTAGGCAAACTCTCACGGACATCAGTTGGAATAAAGCATGTAGGGTCTGGTATATATTATCACTGTGGACACTAATGTTAAATAGAGAAAGTGTTATACATAGGACCAAATGCATCTGTGCTCTATGGAGTTGTGGTAGGGATGCATTTAACCCAAAAGATGAAAAACGAGATGAAAGATCTATAATTCTGTTTTTGCTATTCAAGCTAGCACAAGAGTTCTTTGGCGGAGCTGAGGCGGTTCCAATCTGCTTTACAATAAGCCACTTGAATGAAAGGCTACATAGTTGTACCTCTGTCCACCAGAGTGATCTATGCTGTGCCAGCCATCAAAGAAATAGGAGGTTGCGCCTTACTGGAGATCTTGTAGGATCATATACTTGGGATGAGAAGGATACGCGTTTCAAATTCCTCTTTTTAAAAGGACAAGGTAATGAGAGAGAGGCACCCAGTTATTATGGTGATAAGGATCATATAAGGTCCATAAAATAGATTTGGAAAGATGGATCTGATCCACAAATAGCGTCAGAGAAGCCTAAACAGGGGTAGAAAGACAGATAATGTAGGCAAAAAAGGGAGAGATTCAACAAAACTTGAGGTCATTTAGGCTCAGGCTGTGAATGTGTAAACAAGGGACTTATTTACACTACTTCATGTTTCCCATAAGTAAATCAAATTAGAAAGCAACAACTAAGGATCACGGTTACATTTGTAATGTAAGGGAGCGGGCAAGGAGGGAAGTGTATATGTCCTGCAAAAACTGAACACAAACAACAGTTAAAAAGAAGAAAGTTATACAAACATGCTTTAAAATCATGGCTGGGTTTCACAGTTCCCCGCGGATAAAGTAAACACTAGGCGAACTGTTTTGTAATTTACTATTGTGACAAAGAATTTTACTTCGTAATTTGGTATCGGTTTACAAGCAAAAGGGACTTCTGTTTCCTAACCTAACAGGTCCTGTGTCATGCCTGCCCCTTTTAAGAGGGACCCCAAGGGGGAAAGTGAAATTCCTTGGGTATTTGCCTTTTAGTCATGCTTATAAGTCAAACAGTAGCCAGCGTCTCTTTTGGGATGAATAATATCAGCCATCAGGAGATGCACTTTCCCCCCCAGTCTCCCTCTTTACATAACACTCAAAGGTGCTGCGGGTCAAAGAGGACAAATGTTCTTGAAGCTCGGTGCGTTTGATGTTCTGGGGCGGTGGAAGAGCTCCTGACACCTCCTGAACTAGCCAAAGAGCTTGGGTGAGCTCGGAATGTTCCGCAAAGCTAATATTGACAAAACCGCCGAGGAGGGTTCATTGAATTGCACAGAAGGGAGCAGGGGTTCTGGCTACACAATCCGGGCCTACGTTTTGGGAATCAGGCTAGCCCCCAGGCATTAGAGCGAGTCCAATTTAAAAACCGGGCGATCAGTCCTTCCAAACCTCGCAGTCCTTACTGAAGCAAAAATCACCACTGACACCAGCTTTGACACATGTTTGATGGGCCCCACTAGGAGAATCCGGCCCCTTCATGTTTGAAAAGCTCTCGGAAGTGGCTATCAGTGTCAATGAATTGACATACCCCATTCCCAAACTCCAATCGACAGCCACATCATTTCTCCAAACCTTAATACATGCAGGGAAGAAAATGGGGGGTGGGGGTGTTAGAAATAACTGGTGAGTTGGGAAAAGTGAGAGAGACTCATTTCGGAGGAATCACTTCAACTAAACAAACAAATCCCCATCCCTCCCGCCCCATCCATAGCGTCAGAAGCTAACTGCCTAGGGGGGTCATACGCTCTATTTAGGAAGGGTCTACATGGAACAAAGATCTTGGTGCCCAGAGCGCTGAGTTAGGGTGCCGGGTCGGAGAAGAATTTAGGTCGTATATAGAGAGAAATAGCAAGTCTGAAGGAGCTCAGACCTCATGGGGGGAAAGGGAAACCCTGGCCCCATCGAAGTCAATGGGATTTTTGTTATTGACTTCAATGGGGCCAGAATTTCACTCAGGGATTTTCCCTAAACGGAGGTAGAAACCTCAGGGGCTGGCCGATGAAAGTCAATGGCATTTATTTCTTTCGAGTCGCAATCAGGTGAGCACATGAAATGGTTCTTTCAGTATAAGGCTCACGAGAAAACGGCAGTATTCAGGCCAGTAAGAGCTTGCCCCGGCTCAACACGTTCTATTTCGCGGTCCCATAACCAGACACCCCAGCTACACCCCGGGAAACCAGAGCTACACCCCGAGAATAAGGGTTTAGAAACGACCCCCCGTAGATACTGGCGGGGCTTGTTATTGGGACCGATCCACTCTGTCCGGGTTTGTTTTAACTCCTGATGAGAAAAGGGAGCAGCGGGAACGTGAGTAAGAGGTTATTTGCCTTGGATTTAAAACGAAAACGTGGGCCTGGTAGTCAAAGGGATTTTTGTCACTGGGCAGGATCGGGTCCCTTGCGGGAGAACTGGCTTCCTGCCCAATGGTTTAACTAGGCAGCAGTGGCCAGAGAGGGCCCCTCTCCATTTGCTGCTCAGGTGTAACTAGAAAGGGGATTGACACATATCCACGGCGATGCTGATTTCAGCAGCTGAGGCTGATTTCCCCGGGTGAGGAGTTTACAGTACACAGACTTCTACCGCCGAGAACTGTTTTCACTGTAGATAACAATTATTTAAAGTCAATCGCGTTCAGGGAACACTCACTTTTAATTTGTTTATTTTGAGTTTATAGAACAAGCTCCTTACCCCCCTCTGCCCCCCAAGTAAACTGGCTTCTGCTGACAGATTTCTGTGCTTTGCTCGCTGAAGCGTATACAAAACTCATGGTGGGATTGCTTCTAAATATGTGAAATGACCAACGATCGCCCTTTATAATCGTTCGGGGCATGTGCTTCTAACCTGAACACTACTGTAAAAAGGAAATACAAACAGGTGATTTTTTTTTTAAAAAAGGCAACGTATAGAAAATGTAAGAGTTCAAACCAAACCAAAAGCTAATGAGATCACCCCGCGCTATTTAAAGGGCCACCTACTTGCTAAAATAAAAGCGTATTTAAAGCAAATGCTTCACTTGTAAGTTCGCGCCTCATCTGTTGTTGATGCTTCCCCCTTGAATTTTCTCCTCCATCCTTTCCAAGATGGGAAGACATGAGCGTATGGAGAAACAACGGCTTTTCTCCAGGCGCAGATGGACAGTTGTTCCCCTAAAGAGGGCTAAAGGTGATGAAGATGTTCTCTGTCCCTGCATGAGGCTAGAGCCAGGCGGACAGAGGAACGGCTACCCAGCTGAGTGTGAACTGTCCAGTGCGAATCTCCAAACACATTTCACAATCCTCCATACATCATAAGAAGAGGTACAAAAATCTAAGAAAAAACCGGATCGACCTGACTCACTAGAGTTTGAAAACCCGACTTACTAAGGCCAAGTTTCTGATATATCTAATGCAGATGTTGACTATATACGCGCCGTTGGTATCAGTCTGATGATAGGATACGCGTATATGTTTATATTATATAAACAAACATATTAACCTATACATAGACACACAATGTAAAGGGGAATATTTATCAGAGTATTTATGTCACAAATAAGCAGTTGCTCTGCGAATATTTTCATCTGTATCATTCTTTTCGATCAGCACATTGTTGGAAAGTTTGATTCCATACAATTGTTTTCCTGGTCACAATGTGGCTAAAGTTAGCTTCTGGGTGAAATTGCTAGTTCTGAGGATAGCCTGACATCCAGGATAACCAATATTTTTATGTTTTTACCTTCCCTCGGCTCCCACTTTTATCTTGCGAAGCAATGACACTTTAAAATATTTCTGGCACAACTGAAACTTTGCAAGTAATCATTTAATCATTAAGTTTTGAACGAAACAAAGCTGTCTGCCCCCTGCCCCTGAAATGTAGCATCAGAAATGAAGCAACAATAGAAAGTTATTCAGGACTATGATATTTGTTGGGGAATATTATTGTTGTGAGGGAAGAAAACGTTCAACATAAATGCACAGTATAACAATCCTTATTTCTAAATTGCACATCATAATAAAACACGATTCTGTTTTATTTTCTGATTTTTAATCATCGTATTTAATGCAGCTAGACAACCCTAACCCCATAAGGAAAATGTGATATTATTTTGGATATTTTAAATTGGTTTTGCTCTTGATGACCGCACTGCCTATAAGGAGACAATCTCACTTCCCGGCGCCTTTTATTTATTATTTGTAATCATTATGCTGGCTATGATTTTCCTCTCTTTGGACCTCATGAAAATTTCCCCTTTACCCGTGTGTTTACAATACAGGGGGTACGCCTAGTGTTTGCAGGTCTGACGGATAAACAGTGGCTTTCACACACCGCCCGGCTTGCAGGGGCTGGACACATTATTATCACACAGTCAGGCGGACACAACCAGGGGCGGAGATTGGAGACTAGAGGGAGGGAATCGACGGCCCCTACTGCCAATCAGATCTCTCTCCGCCCAACAACCCACCAATCAGCTGTCCGGGCGCCCCAGAGCTGGAGCGGATAATACAGTGGGGCGAGTCGGGCTGGGCACTGCACCGAGGGGAACATAGAGGCGGGTGCTGGCGCTGTGCTGTTAAGGCCTGGGGTGCTGAAGGCAAATGCACCCCAACTCCCCCTTGCTTATCTCTCTCCCTCAAGCCTGATAAACCACCACAGCATCTCAGGCCCGCCAGCCCCTTGCTTCGGTCCCCGCAGCTCGCCCATCGCTGGCAGGCGCTGCCGTGTCCCTCCCTGGCCCGTCCCAGCCTGCAGTGCCCCGCATCGAGCCGCGATGTGTCGGGGCTGCTGAGGAGCTGCGGTCCCCCTGGGCTGGTGCTGCCCCGGGATCGGTCTGCGCCCAGCCACTCCCGCGGGGCTGAATGCAGCCTGCTTCTGCGGCTGGCCTTGGGCTCTGAACTTGGGTAAGTGCAAAACCCGGGGGTTGGAGATGTGCGGGCTGGGCTGGGCAGAGGCGAAGGAACATACCTACAATGCAACCTCTACCTCGATTAAACTAACCCACTCCCTAGCCCTCCGGGATACTCTCTAGCACTCTGTGAGGGGGCTGGGGCGTCTGCACTCACTGGCGGAGCGTGTGCTTTCGAGATTAAGAAGGCATTTCACTGTAAGGTTTCCCTATAGATTTAGTCTACCCCTCATACACCAGAGAGAGGAAACCAGGGAAACTCTGCAGACTTTGCAACCCGCCGGGTACTGCCAGCCCTACAGCCCGTGCTGCGCTTGGCCCACCGGAATGGGGATTCTTGGAAATTAGCCCCTGGATCCCTTTCTTCTGCTGTTCCTCGCCAGTCCTGCGTTCGTTGGGTCAGCAAAATTCCCAGGGAGGTTATCGGGAGTTTTGGATGTTCAAGGAATGCTGGTTCGGGCTCTAAATCTACAGCTTCGCCAAACATAAGGGTCTAGGCCCAAATCAATAGATAGCTTAACGGGAAAGCCGAGAAGTAATGCAGATCGCACTAGACAATAATGCCGCCAGACGTGCGCGTTTGCAGAGTGACTGAAGTGACATCCCTATAACCCCGAAGAGGTGGTGTGTGTGTGTGTAACCCTGGCAAGGTAGAGCTGAGCTGTGCGTGTAGCCTGGAGAAATCTGACTTTAGTGTGTCGTGTGTCGATAAGGACTTGGTAGCTAAGTGTGTAGCGATGTGTGATCGATTAGACGCGCGTGCAAAAAGGCTGTGCGTGTGACTCGGAGAGCGATGTGAGGTGTGTGCAGTAAGGCCGGATGTCGGCACAAACCCCGGCACGACCCCGTCCCAGGGCTAGCTGCGTGTGTCAGGTGGTGTGCGGGGCTAGCCCTGGGTCAGGGTGCAGGGAGGGACCCCCTGCACGGCGCAGGGCCTGTGTCCGTGGGGAGAATGCACTCAGCGGGCCGTGCACGCCTGGCCCACCCAGCCCCGCTTGCGGCGGACACGGAGCCTGCTAAGGGCAGCGCGTGGCGGGGTTTGTGTTTTGCAGCGCGGAGCAGCAGATCCAGGCGGTGCCATGGCCGAGGGGCAGGCAGCCTCCGGAGCCGACTGGGAGATCGACGTGGAGAGCCTGGAGCTGGACGAGGGCGAGGAGCAGCTGGGGGCCTGCCTGCTGCAGGGCGGCGGCCCAGGGGAGCAGGAGGACGAGGAGGACGACGACGAGGAGGAGGAGGACGGGGAAGAGGAAGGGGCGGCCCCGCGGGGCCCTAGCCAGCCCAAGCAGCAGCAGGTGGAGCGGGGCAGCGGAGGGGAGCAGAGGAAGCTGAGCCGGACCCCGAAGTGCGCCCGCTGCCGCAACCACGGCGTGGTGTCCTGCCTGAAGGGCCACAAGCGCTTCTGCCGCTGGCGGGACTGCCAGTGCGCGAACTGCCTGCTGGTGGTGGAGAGGCAGCGGGTCATGGCCGCCCAGGTGGCGCTCCGGAGGCAGCAGGCCACTGAGGTGAGGAGGGGACGAGGGGGGCAGCGCCCATTACCCCTACGCGGACAGGTGACTCCGCCTGTGTGAGGGCCGCGATCCCTCTCCTAGCAGCGCTCCCGGGGAGCAGGAAATGTGGAGAGGCCTCCCAAAAACGCAGCCATTTCCAGTGATTAATACCGATTTGTTCTGCCATCTGTGCAACTGTCTAGTCAACACCAGAAGGTAGATGGTGGCATTTGTTTTATCCTGATTGGGCCGCAGGCATCCTCTTGACTCAGCTGAAAAGGACCAGGGAGATTTTTTTCCCCCAGAGCCCATATGGGGAGGTAGTTGGTCATTTCCCCAAGCAGTTAAGTGATGTGAGATTTACAGATGTGGTTCTTAGTGAACCTGGGTAAAGAAGTGAATGGGATGAGAGATCCCAGGCGGTGGAGGCTGTCCGCCCCGGGAGAAGGGCTCGCTCGTTTCAAAAGGAAGAAATTAATCACTTATAACAGAAAAAAAAAAACCCCAACAACCCTAGATTGGAGACGGTACTCCTGTGGATAGGTGTTCACGCAGGATGGCAGAGATCCTAGCAGCCTCCTCTCCTGGGAAGTGACAGCTTTCCACAAAGTATAGTAACGGGCTCCCTAGCTTTGGAAAGAGACAGCGTGTTATTTGCCCCAGCCCTGTACTTTTGTAACGAAGCACCGAGAGTAACTCTGGGATTTGAATCATTCATGGAGATGTGACTAGCCATCGCGCGTCGAGATTTTCAGAAACTCGTTTGCAATATTCTTTGCTAGAGGCTGAGTACTGAAACGTGGCAGGGGGGGAAACTAGCAAAACTGTCAAAAAATAAAAATAAAACCCCTGTTCTGTAGTTCGCAACGTCACCGAAGGAATGCTTTGTATGTTATTATGAATAGTTATTTTAAGGGCTGGTGCCGATGAATGATTATTAAAATTTGATCTAGCACATTCTGTCACCACTGTGTCAGATGCAAGTTCAAGTGACGCGTTTTGTAATATATGGGGTAGTTTTAAGGGGCAGTGTAATTCAGCAACTTCACCGCGTTGCCGAGGGGAAGCGGGAAGTAAATGCGCTTTCTCAATAGATTCGTTACGTTTATGGAATCGTTGCTAACCAAGGCCTCCTATAAAATCTATCCACATATGTGCAAAAATATTCCAGAATTGCCATTCCCTATCTTTAGCACGCTCTCTGATCTACACCTTCCTTTCCCTCCAGAATATTTCCTCAGGGTTTTGCAACGGTTGGTTTTCAATAATCCTTTTTTATTTAAAACGAGGCGTGTTTGTTGGTATTAAGCGATCGGCTCATCTGAAAGCGTCACTAAAGGATAGTGATGCAGACCTATGAGCCGTTCCGATTTTCACTAGGATCCAACATTCTTCTTTGAGTGCACACGGAGCCGGTGCTCAGTTATGTCTAGTAAAACTCCTGGGCTCTGATCATAGAAATAGGTTAGATGCTTCCGATAAATATCACCCTTGCTTTTCCTTCCTACTGACATTCGATCACTCCGGCCGTTTTGCGTCACTTTCTGTTTTGTTTATCTGCACTTAAGGCAGATTCTTTATAACAATAAAATCCGTTTCCTCCTTTTACAACCCGGAGAGTGACATTTTGATTCTTTTGAATCCGTTCTTTTAAAACGAGTAGAGCAGAAAATAAAATTTCCTTAAGGAAGGAAAAGACCATTGTCCTTCTGTTTATTGACCGTTTTCTTCTCTTTTCTCTTGCTAGGATAAGAAGGGGCTATCAGGGAAACAGGCTAATTTTGAGCGCAAAACAGTCTACCAGAGGCCTGTCAGGACGCCCAGCTTGCTGGCCAAAAGCATTTTAGAAGGTAAAAACACTCCTGCATTCTGACCTTTATGAGCAACAGACATCATAACTGTAGGAGCTGCTGAAACACCTACTCAGATTTCCATGTGCTATTTTGGAAAAAAAAAAAAAACCCAACAACACTCAGAAAACAAAGTGTCTTGCATAATGCTAAAAAAATCTAAAGTAAAACAAAAGTATTTAATTGCTCCCTACTACAGAAGATCTCAGGATTTACACTATCTGTTCAAATTAAAAGCTTAAGGAATTCTCTCTGTTTTAGAAAAGTTTCTCATTACAGAATTAAGAAAAAAAGGCTAAATATGCAACAGATTAGAAAAATAAACACTAACTCTACTAATTATTTACTAATATTATTTAAAAGGAACATGATTATATTGAAGACATATTTCTTTCTCTGCAATACACATGGAGTGCATATACACCAGTAAGCACGATGTACTGTTGCCTCAAATCTCTGCACATCAAGAACATATTTTAAAATTTTGGACTCTAGCAAAGAATTGTTTTAGAATATAAAATAGTTCCCTTCCCTTTCAAATGAGATCTCATAGTACATTTTCTTGTATGTTTGTTTATTTGTTTTTTTGGTTGGGCTGGAGATGGAGGAAATATGATCATTCTGCTTGTTATGAAACAAAATTGCACTCAAGGATTCTAGAAACAGCAAATTGAAATTTAGGATCATTTTTAGTGTAAAAATGAATGTAGGTAAATAACTACCTGGCAACAATTGACAGTGCAGAAGATTTTATTCTTGTTTCATTTTATTTGTAAATGAATGTAATGAACTTGACCTTTTGTAATATATAAAACATAATGGACTCTTCAAACAAATTTGATATACATTATTTTGTGCTGCCAGAATTATTATTTATAGTACAATGCCATTTTAAGGTACATTTTTATTAAATAAATAAATGTTTTAAAGGGCTAATTCTTGCTTTTTTCAATACCCTATAACCTATACCCAAAATTGTTTATATGGCCATTTTGGTTACTTTCCAAGTAATTAGAAATTAGAAAAAAGACATGAAAATGATGTAGTCCAGTTTTATTAAGTGATATTTTCTCTTTGCCTGCATTAAGTTAGAAAGAAAGTTTGTCCAGATACTAAAGTGATTTTGGCCAGATAAGAAAACTCTTTCCAGGTTACTTTCTTCTGCAATTCATTCTTTAAAAAAGAATCTCTTCCACATTCTTTTCCCTATTCTATCTTAACTTTCTTTTTCTTTTCTCCTAGCTCTCCTTGGATTTTTCTACCATCTGTAACAATGTGTTACAGATAATGATTCATCTTTAGAAAATAGAAATGGCATCAGCTATAGGTATAGATATCTTCTTTGGCAATGGGGAAACCAGTGTGAGATGAATGGGAATGAAAGTGGCTAAATCTTGTTCTCCTTACTCATATAAGTAGTTCCATTAACTTGAATGGGATTACTTGTCTGGGTACAGCAAACAGAATTGGGCCCAGTACATTATATTAAGTGAAACTAATTAGTGTGGTCTCCTAATTGAAAATGTTGCAATTTTAAGTAATTTGTATTTTTTCTTTAATTTTAAGTAAAATAATCTAAATATTTTAAATTGTCACTTTTAAAAAATAATTTTAAATGGAGGAATGAAATTCCAGCATAACAGGTAACACAGAGGAGTAAATCTCGGCTCACTTTGAGCCCAATCTGACTGCTGTTGACTTCAGTAGGAGTTGGATTGGGCCCTTTATGTAAGTAATCTTGTTGTCTTCACCAGAACTACTTAACTGAGTAAAATGAGCTGGATTTGGCCCTATATGTGCTGGAAGCATCTATATACTACACGGGCTTGGCTGTGCAACGTGCTGAGCACTTCCAGCAAGGTGACTTCCTTGGGAGTTGAAGGCATTCAGGATTTTGCAGGAAGTGCTTAGGTCCTTGCAGGATTGAGCTCCACATTAGCACCTTTTACAAACATTACAGATAGGTGATGCTGTTTTAGTTACTTTAATTTATTCATACCCATATCTTGTTGTTTTAGGTTATCGCCCCATGCCAGCAGATCCTTACCTGGGAGGGAATTCACCTTTGCCACCCCCTGTAAGTGACAGGATGAGAAAAAGACGGGCCTTTGCTGATAAAGAGCTGGAGAACATTATGTTAGAGAGAGAGTATAAAGAAAGGGAGATGATGGAAGCCACTCAAGCTGCTGCCCTTTTCCTGCCTAACCATATGGTGCAAGGAACTGAATACAATTCCTATAAAACTGCCTTTAACCCTACCCAGGTTGAAGATCCTAGCAAGGAGTTTTGCAACTTCTTACCAACCTGTCTTGACTTAACCATGCAGTATTCAGGATCTGGGAATATGGAACTGATTTCTTCAAATGTCAGTGTAGCCACTACCTACAGGCAATATCCCTTGTCCTCCAGATTATTGGTATGGCCAAAGCGTAGCCCCATTAGTGATGCTTTTCTCTATCAGCAATGCCTACTGAATGCTACGGCAGTCCAAGCTCTCAAACCTGGGACAGCCTGGGACTCGAAGACTTCACAAGGCCAGGATTGTGTAAATTCAGAGCAGGACATGATGTCACCAAAAACTGAAAATTCACTTGTGCTTTCTCATGCTCGAGAAATTCAGTGTGTCCCTCAGGAGGCCCGTGAGAGGTCTGCTTTCTCTCCTCCTAAAAGGACTTTTCCACAGATTTCTGAGAAGGATTCTCTGGCTTCTCAAGAACACATCTTAAGCAAGATCAGCAAAGAAAATACCAAGCACCCTCAAGCACTCAAGTATAATCCGTTCCACTCATTTTTACAGCAAACATTTCATGACAAACCAGGGCCTGAGTTAAAAACATCATTTGTAAAAGAGAGCTTTGAAGAGGCATCTAAGAAGTACAGAGAGTGCTCCATCAAAGAGAACCAAAAGTACAAATTTACAATAGATAGATACTCAAAAGACTTTTTTGGGGCCAAACAAGCTGCAACAAAACTCTCAGCAAATGAGCCTCTATCATTCTCTGTTGAATCAATCCTTAAACGACCCTCTTCTGCAGTCACTAATGTCTTGCAGTAACTGCATCTTCAATATCAAGTTTAAATGTTTGCCATCTGCAAAGTTGCTGCCACCTGCCTTTTCTCTCCAAAGATTCGTACAAAGGACTTTGGTTATGTAAATGGAGATTTAAAAAAACCTGTGTACATAAATATGCATGTTTTCTCTCATGAAAATAAATATTTAAATTTTAAAAATGAAAACGGTGCATGTGCAGACTGTAAAGTGTAGGCTTTATACAGCACTTCAAATGTTACAATAAAATGAGATGACTCATGAACATACGTCTTTACCACACCAAGAGGACATTATCACTTCTGCCTTATGTCTCCCTCCCTCCATCGAATGGGTGTCCACCCACTTGCAGAACATGTGTATGCTATTGTTTGCTATTATAGATAGGGTAATTATTTGCTATGCTGGAGTAACTCATCTCTGCTTTGTACCCATACTAGCTCACAGACCAGGTGACAGCAGTGCAAGTTTACCTGCTAATATGCATCAAAGGCATCTTTCCATTGATTTCAATGGGCTTTGGATCAGGCCCCAACTGTCAGTGCAGTCCTGATAGGATAAACCTCCTGGAATGAGAGAGTAGGTTATTCTGGGCCTTTCTATTTAGACTGGCATCATTCAAGCAGGGCAATAGTATATCAGTTTTGAAGTGTGGAGATAGGGACAATGGGAAGGAAGATGGAAGAATAGGAAAATTCAGTGACTCTTTTAAGTGTTCTCAGATAAAGGTCTGCTCTTTGTGTCAAATGGGCATTAAAATTCCCCTCAGGCTCTTCACTGACTTGGAATATTTAATTTCCTAAAACTTTTCACTTCTGACAATCACAAGCGGGACTAGATATTTGTGCCACCTTCAATGAAATGAACTTTGGGGTAAAAAAGTTTTATAGAATAATAGCTACAAAATGAAAATTAAGGTATAAAATTAAGAGGAGATATTATGTCTTTGAGTCCTTTTGTAGGCAATGAAAAGAAAATTGGGCTAGTAGGTAGAGTTCACCTCATCCGGAAGCCTCCTTCAAGTTGTGGAAAACTTTACCTATTAACTTAGATTTAACTTAAACTTTTTTCTAATTTTTTCTTATTTTGCTATTTTTTTTTCTATTTTACCATCATATAAACAGAATTAGCTTTTGTTTTCCTGCTTTCTATACACACTATCAATGTGTTTACATAGCCCTAGGTGGTACTAGTTTGTTTTATCATCTAAACGTCTTTAGTAGTTGGGTGAAAAAATTGCAGTGGACAGATTAGGTTACAAATTCTGAGTAACGAGTGATTTTTGTGAATTTGTTCACTATTCAGAAGTGTTTGGTGATTATTTTTTCCTGAACAAATCTCAGCCCATGGATTGTCAATGAACTGACTACTGTGAGTATTTCTTCAGGTACACCTCTACTTCGATATAACGCTGTCCTCGGGAGCCAAAAAATCTTACCGTGTTATAGGTGAAACCGCGTTATATCGAACTTGCTTTGATCCACCGGCAGTGCGCAGCCCCGCCCCCCCGGAGCGCTGCTTTACCAAGTTATATCCAAATTCGTGTTATATCGAGGTAGAGGTGTATTTGATATTTGAGTTGCATGAGTAGTGTCACCAAAGTCACATCAGATTCTTTCTGTTCCCTGGTTGGATGATCTAACCTTCATAAACAACTTCTGTGTAGCTATCTTTGGGTTTTATACTGTTGTCCATCACTGGAATATCTGAGCTCTTTCTATGTAAAATCAATAGTAACAGCAAAGCCTGCCTTTGCCTGACACTAATTTAATTGAGTAATAAAAACAAATGTTTTGTGATTTAACAAATCTTGGCCACTGGTTCAAAATTCACTTTCCATGAACATTCAAAGAAATAATACTTTTCTTGTGTGAATGTTAAATAAAAACGGGTGTGACCACAATGAAAGCAAAATAGTCGTAATTGCTTTTTCTGAGACTGTCCCTGATCCAACTATCATTTAGGTCAATGGAAAGAGTACCACTATCTTAAATGAGAACTGGATCAGGCCTTATTTACCCAGATCTAGTCCCTAGCTATCGGTGAATCCACATCCATGCTGAATCATACCTATCTGACAGTTTTGCCTATTTATAAGGCTCCTCACTTTCATGTTTCATGGTTTTATTACCATGGCTTCATTCTTTGGTGGTGGAGGTTACAGAGCATAAAATGCTAATGAAGACTTTTAATTTATTATATATTTAACATATTTCCTTTGTTACTACCCTGTTTCCCCGAAAATAAGACATCCTCCGAAAATAAGGCCTACTTACAGTTTTGCCTCTCGTTGTAATATAAGGCATCCCCCCGATAATAAGACCTCCCCGATAATAAGGCATCCACCGATAATAAGGCATTTTTCATTTCTGAAAAATAAGACATCCCCTGAAAATAAGACCTAGCGCATCTTTGGGAGCAAAAATTAATATAAGACACTGTCTTATTTTCGGGGAAACAGGGTAAAATTCTGTTTGCTTTATTTCTCAAGCTGCTGGCATGAACTGTGATGACAGATGTGGGAAAACCAGAAGCCCAACTAGTAGACCAGTTCTGGACTCTGGGAATTTGTCCTGAATAAATGTCTTGTTGCTTAATAATGCATGTATCTAATTTTGTTCAGCTTAATATTGGTAATCTTTTTTCCAGGAAATTAAGCACCTTAATTTATCTTTAGAAAAAAATATAAGACCTCGTGACCCTTTAAAGAGCCAATTGAGTAAGGTAATTCCGTGTCCAAATTCTGGGAGAATTCCAAATTCTAAAATCTATATTCCAGATAATTTTTTTCAGAGCACAATAATTGGGAGGGGAATGGCATTTTTATTACTTCTAACCAGAAATGTGACCCTTGAGACAAAACTGGCTAAATCATGTTTGCTCGGCTGCACAAGTAGTCCCACTAGAGTCAGGATTTGGCCCACTGTCTGATCATTGTCCTTCTCATTTAGTTCTTTAGGCTTTATTAATTAGCTTGCCTGGCACTCACGTTTTCTTTCTTTTTTTTTTTGTAACCCCTAGGTTTTCATGAAACTGAAAATGTTTCATGCAGCTTAAAAGTTCATCACTCCCAGCTCTGTTTTCCTTTCTTTAAAATATTTGAGAGTTTATTTATTGGTCATGGAAAGAAAGGATTAATAGTTTGAGACGTGTGTGTAATGCATACAGGTGCCATGTAAACTTCCACACACAGCTCTGTTTGGCCAACACCATTCCTGCTCTTTGAGCTCTGAACCTCTCTTGAGCAGAGGCTGCCAATGGTGTCCACTTGTGTGATGGTCTGGCATTGTGAACTGATGGAGAGCAGGTCAGGATCATCACTGTTGCTTTCAGTTGTGACCAAAATTGGAATTTGAACCCTGGCCCCCAGATGAAAATGTCTATTGCATTGACTAATGGCATTACTTGCTCTCATCCTGCATCCATTCTTCTATTCAACCTTGTGATATGTCAGCTGTTAAAATAATACACACCACTATCTTGGATATAATTGTTGTACTGTTTTCTTAAGTGTCAGCAGTCACAATCCTATGTATGTGAACACCTGAACCCAGACCCAGTCCTGTAGGAATCCACTGCTTTTTCTACAGTTTCAAACATACATTATTTGTACTTTACTCAGCTTCTTCTGAGTGGGCTTCTGGTTTACTCCCTTCTAACCTGAATTCTTTTTGTGCAGCTGTGGAACATAGTTGCAGGGGAGCTCAGTTTAAGATCTGGGGCCAGGGGTTAATAACCTACATTTGTGTTTGCTATTAAACATAAAAATGTTGTTTGTCATGGAAAAGAACAAAGTACAGTCATGCACTGCCCCTGTAAAAGTAGCAAGAAGATCCTTGCAGATCCTGTTGCCAGAAAGCACAAAAATACCTGCTACTGGTGCCGGACTCTGCACTCATAGCTTGCAAGAAGAGTGGACTCATTTGTAATAACAGATGGAGGACCTAGAGAGACTAAGAAGCTATAGTACCCCAAAGAGCTCTGCATGTATTCCTGGCTCAACACTGCTAGCTTGCTGGTCTGGTGTCAAGGCATAGGCATCTGTGATACTGGCTCAGCACCTTTGGGTTACTGCGCTTATGTCAAGGTGCAGACCTCTGAGTTTGCAGGATCAGCATTTCTAGCTTACCATAAAGAAATGCCAGATTTCTATGAGGTCTCTGGCTCAGCACATCGATCTTCCTGGGCTGGCACAGACATTTGTACAGTTACTGGCTAACCAGCCATAACTTACTCATCTGATACTGAGACTCAGGCCCTTGTGAAGTCAGTAGCTCAACAGCTTTAGCAGGCTGGGCTGATGTCCAGGCACAGGCCTCAGTGAGGCTAGTGACTCACTACTTCTTTCCTGTAAGGCTTATGCTAAGGCACCTCTTCGAGGTCTCTGGCTCAGGACCTCCACCTTTCTGGGATGATGATACTAAGGCTATGGCTACACTAGAGAGCTTACAGCTGCTCTGCTAGAGCACTGCTAGTGCAGCCGCTCTAAGCTGACGGGTGAGAGCTGTCTTGTCAACTTAATTAAAACACAGCCAACGAGGAATGGTAGCTATGAAGCTCTCCCAACGACATAGTCCACACCAGCGCTTAGGTTCGTGTAGCTTATGTCGCGTGGGGATGGCTTATTCACAGCGCTGAGCAAACATGTTATATCGACATAGCTGGACTCTAAGACTCAGACCTGGGTGAGTTTAGTGGCTTAGTAGACCTAACTTGTTGGGCTGCTGTGAAAGCACCCATGTCTGTGACGTTACTGGCTCAGCATACCTAACGTTCATTAGTACTTAGTTGCTGTTAGCTCTGAACTAATTAGCGAGTTCGACAATCATTCCATTTCTTTATTCTAACCACAGTACAGTCTACCTTCCCATTTTGATTTGTCAGCTTGTTTTAACAAAACACTTCAGTTCTTACACTGAATGCTTTCCATTCATCTGACCTTGATATGATATGATATGATAGATAACTACTGGGAATACTTGCTTTCTGCTGGCTGAGAGTCTCACTTGTATCATCAGCTTCTTTTCCCACTGAATTTTTGTCAGCTGAACAGCATACCGTGAACATAAATATCTCCTTTCAAATCAGGTAATTGTTGGCCACTTTCCATTTGATTGTACTGATACTAGGACAAACACGACTTAAGCAAGAATGGCCAATAGTGAGAGCATGTTTTGGCAAGTAGTAATCAATGGACAGAATAGTGTAACTGGGGGCCCCAAAACTCAGCTAGTCATTCACTGGTAGGAAATGTCCCTCCTGGAGATAGTAATTGCTATTATAAATGGAGAAAATGTGTCCCTTTTATGGAAACTCTACCCTCCAACCCTCTTCAGGAGCAACACTGGTATGGTTCTACTGTATGGGGGTGTCAGAAAGGATACAGAAATATGGTGCATGGATGGGGCTCAATCCACATCCCCATGTGTAAGGTTTTGAGTAGGTGAGTGCTGCAGGAGTGGTAAGGGACTGTCCAACATGTCTGTAACTACTTAGATCTGCTGACTCAACCCGCCTGCATACTGAAGAGAGAGGGCACAGCAGCTGCAGGTATTACAACCAACTGGCTGCAGTAGTGGCTGTGGAGCTACTGTATGATCTCAGCCTGTGGACGTGATTCTGTCCCTTGACCCCTACTGAATTCCCTGTGCAAAGGCTGTTTGCTTGGGTTTTGCCTCTGCCTCCAGGTGAGAGGATGCAGATCTATGTAATGAAAAGTTACAAGTTAACTGTATGTTGCCACAGATAAGAACATAAGAATGGCCATACTGGGTCAGACCAAAGGTCCATCCAGCCCAGTATCCAGTCTGCTGACAGTGGCCAATGCCAGGTGCCCCACAGGGAGTGAAGCTAACAGGTAATGATGACTTTTGCCCAACAATTTATGTTCTTCTATGTGTCTGATAATTTTATTCTTTACTATTGTTTCAACTAATTTGCCCGGTACTGACATTAGACTTACCGGTCTGTAATTGCCAGGATCACCTCTAGAGCCCTTTTTAAATATTGGCGTTACATTAGCTATCTTCCAGTCATTGAGTACAGAAGCTGATTTAAAGGACAGGTTATACACCATAGTTAATAGTTCCGCAATTTCACATTTGAGTTCTTTCAGAACTCTTGGGTGAATGCCATCTGGTCCTGGTGACTTGTTACTGTTTAGTTTATCAATTAATTCCAAAACCTCCTCTAATGACATTTCAATCTGTAACAATTCCTCAGATTTGTCACCTACAAAGTGCTTCATCTTTAAGTGCTCCTTTTTTATCTCGATTGTCCAGGGGCCCCACTGGTTGTTTAGCAGGCTTCCTGCTTCTGATGTACTTAAAAAACATTTTGTTATTACCTTTTGATACAGTGTTGTGCTAACCATATTAGCATCTTCCTACCAATTAAAGGCTTATACAGTAACCAATAGAAAAGCAGGAATTCATTCTCTATATTGTTAGTTTAAAACACTAAGTCTTCTCTGATCATTTAAAAAGCCCATTAAGGCTGAAACTCACACAGAAGTAAATTCTTATACGGGCAGAGCCCTCATTAAGGTAGGCACAGAAATATACACCCACAAACTGGTCAGTTAGTGCCAGAACCTGGTGAAGTATGGATCTCTTAGAGACAAGGCAGGGGCATCCATGGGTCTCCAAATCACCTATCTTCTTCAGAGGGGTACAAGAGTCTCAGGGATAGAGGGCTTAGTTCTACAGTGACTCCTCCTAACCATCTAGCTGAGAGCTGCTATCTGAAATGCCCTCTCTATCCCCCATTGTACTTGGCCAAACGTGGACCAGAAAGGTGGAAACAATCACTACTTACCTACACTGGCAGGTAGCAGTCAACTGGGAGGCAAATCAGTTTATCCCAGGATGGGGCTCTTAGCTTGAGCATCTTGGTGAGCTCAACTGTTCCAGTGTCATATCAGGCGAGAGCCAGGACCAAAACAATTTAGAGCTTTTAGGTTCAAACAACATCTTAAACTACATCCAGGAATCAACTGGCAGCCAGCTCAGCCTATGGCGTTTCAGGGCTCCCTGTGTACAAAATTACTTAGCAATCAGGCTGCTGAATTCTGCACTAGGTGCATTCTAAGAATAAATTGTGGGGGTCGCTTCAAGGACATGTGAGTTGGCTGGAGAAGGTTCTAGGCAAAAGTGCTATGGTGAAGCCGAGAGACAAAGTGGTTTTAGGGATGCTGTTCTTTTCTTTACTCTAGTAAAGTTTCTTGTTAAGTGTTAGAAGAAAGTGACTCGCTTTTGGTAATTCCTTACCATTATCACATGACAGTAACTCCATGTAGAATATATTGCCAAATATTTCACCTCACGGTAACTAAGGTGTGTGTAATTGTGGTAAGGTCTGCATTCAAAAGAAAAGGGTATATGATTAGGAGGTTACCTCTAGCTCATGGTCATCTGTAGTGTATGATATATATTGAGTAACATTAAGGTTTACATAAAGGAAAGGGGGGCATGGATCAGCGTTCATGTCGCGCTCCCTGTCAGTACCCAGCCCGGGGAAACTAATGATCCAACCAGTGGACCAAATTTGGTGTTGAATCCTGGTCATGTGCCACCTGAGGCATGCTGCACATATGCTAAGAAGACAGAAAGGAAACAGGAATTAATATGTGCTAATAAGCAGGTTCCCTGTTGCTATTTCCCTATTCAGCTTATGTGTGATTTGCGGGCATTGCGGCCCCCCACCCCTGGCTGCAGCGGCTCACGCTCCTATCACTGCAAATAAAAAACAGTCCCCTTCACCACCACTATATGTACGTCTCAACTATGCAACCATGCATTAGATATTGTATATTCTCCCAAGCCCCTCACTTTTCTGGTGTATGTTATCCTTACCTGCCTGTCAAGTCCATCATTTAGGCCCCTATCCTGCAACCACTTACAGTTATGCTTACCTTTTCCCATGGGAGTGGTAAAATTGACTTCACTGGAACTATTCATGTGCTTAAAGTTAAGCATGTATATCAGCATCTGCGACTGCAAACATCCTAAATCCGGTTCTGTCTTTTACGGGTTTTCTGTAAAGCACCCAACCTAGCAAGTTTATGTGGTGATGGTGGGCAGGAGGAGGCTACTAAATAAATAATAATAATATATTTCTCACAGATGGGGAACAGCCACATATGGATGAGCATAATCCATTCATTAGTTTATGAACACAAAGTCCCACTAGAGAGTATCATAAATCCATGTGATGTTCCTGAGTGCTGGATTTTGCATTTGGATTTGTGAATTAGCTGAAAGTTGTGTAAAATGAAAATCACATGTATTCAGAAACAGCACCATAGCAGTGGAAGCTGGTAACATCTGAAAGTGGGTAGGGAAAACTGACACATAAAGACATGCTCAGAGCCAATTTACAGCAAAGGGTAAAGATCATACTATATCTGACTTCTCCCTAGTGACTATCCATCCAAAGAGTCTCTTGTGTGCTGATTATACCAGCAAGCGTATGGAATATATTACAATCACCAATAGGCTTATGCCACGCTAGTTTCAGAAAGGAGCATATGAATAACGTAGGTGTAGGCTTTAACCTTCTACTTGTGGTCAAAATGAGCTCTGTTTTCATTGTTATCAAGCAAAGATGCATGTCTTAATTAGCCCACTTGTTGGAAGAGAGCAGTACCATGATGGAACAACAGTTTTGTGCAAAAGCTGATGCAAGCCTTTCTACTGCATTCCACTTTTAGATACTGGATCTGAGATAAGAGTTCAGTCCTAAAGGCCAGATATTCAAAAGCTGGGCATAATAGGTGAGTCATATAAAATGCATATGTGGCAACTCCTGCACTTATGTGCAAAAACTAGGCAACTGAACATGCAACTCCTGCACTGTTTGCCAGAAGCTGGGAATGGGTGACAGGGGATAGATCACTTGCTGATTTTCTGTTCATTCCCTCTGGGGCACCTGCCATTGGCCACTGTCGGAAGACAGGAAACTGGACTAGATGGACTTTTGGTCTGACTCAGTATGGCCGTTCTTATGTTCAGTGATATCAACCATTTCACATGAACAAATGGAGGGAGTTGACTGCCAAATTGCTGTATGTGACTTTTGCTCAGGGCTTTACACATTTAGCTTATATCTTTAAATATAAAATCATTTTAAATTTATTCCTGGTTATCATGGGTTGATACTTTATTATTATGCATGTGACATAATTAAATCTCCCTTTCAGTTGTTCTCTAATATTTGTCCTACTTATCATTATTTAAATTCAGGAAATCGATACTTGTGTTAAGCAAATATATTGAAGGGTCAGAATACTGCACTGGTCAGGCACAAAACTGAGGTGTATGTGGAGCATTGGACTCTAGCAACAGGGACATTGGAAAAGTTCTGTTTTACATCAGTAGCACCCTTAAAGATTATTAAGTATTTAGTCAGCTAATATGCACTAAATAGTTGTAGTGAAGCTTGGACCAAAAGGAATGCTGGAAATGATTATTAGTATATCCCAGGTGATGGTCTTACCGTGTAAGCAAATGAAAATCAAATGACTTGAGCCAAAGCTGCAAGGATCCTCATAAGCCATCTTTAGAACAGATTGACACTACAAATCCTTTATCTGGGTAATTTGCTAGTCTACTTTTTGGAAGCCTATATGAAGTGTGTTGATGGTCTAAATTACTACCACCACTTCCAACACTGCTCGGCAGTCTGTTTTCTCAGCACACATACTAAGGACTGAATAGATATAGAATTGAATATGGGCTGCCTGATCTCAAGAAACAGGCAAATAGATATTGGTGATGGTCTCTCTCCCCCTCAGCCAACCTAAAGGAATCTAGAACAGTGGAGATGGGTGATGCAAATCATCCAGTATGGCAATTCAGCTAATCCCAGCTAAGACAATGGGACCCCATGGAGAGTTCTCTTTTCTTTTTGAAGAGCAGGGTACCCCAAGACAGGGGACTGAACCTTGGAAAGCAATACAATTCCAGCAGTATCTGGTGAGCGCTTGTTGCTCTTTCAAAATCTAGGCTAGACTGTGTGAATCTCATGCTGGGCCAGCAAAGAAATGGTTTATGAGACGTCTTGGCAGAATTCATTTTTTAATTTTTTTAAATCATTTTAAATGTTCACAGTTGTGGGAAATTATGGGGGAGGGGTCAGACAACAATTATTTAATGACAATAGGTGTTGAGATTCAAAAAGGTTAAAGCTTTATAACTGTTAAAACACAATATCACATGTTAAAATATACAGAGTAAATATCCTTAAGTCAAACACTAAGTTCTCAAGCAGCATTTTTCTTACTATGCCTCTTGTAAATTTCAATGATCAGCCATGGAAATATTTTTTCGTTGGTTCGTGTGTGTACAGTGAAATCAGCATTTACTGACATTTGCTGACGAAAATCTAATCCTTCAAGCCTACATATGTGGTTCAGTACAGTTTCAGAAAAGAGTGGAAGGCAACAGGTGAAAACCCAGTACTGAGGGTTTTCATCCTTACACATCAGCCGTGGGCAACCTGTGGCCCGCAGGCCGCATGCAGCCCATCAGGATAAGCCGATTGTAGGCCGTGAGACATTTTGTGGACGTTGAACGTCCGCAGGCATGCCCCCTCTCCCCCGCAGCTCCCAGTGGCCACGGTTCGCTGTTCCCAGACAATGGGAGCTGCGGGAAGTGGCGGCCAGCATGTCCCTGCGGCCGGCGCTGCTTCCCACAGCTCCCATTGTCTGGGAACGGCAAACTGCGACCACTGGGAGCAGCTTACCCTGATGGGCCGCATGTGGCCCACGGGCTGCAGGTTACCCACCACTGTGCTACGATGATTCAAACAATATTAAATAATAATAACAACAGTGCACTGAGAACAAGGTTTAGTCCTAAAAGCAAGTTTCCTAGATGCGTAGATTCCAAGGACAGAAAGGACCATTGTGATCATCTAGCCTGAACTCCTGTATAACACAGGCCATAGAACTTCCCCAAAATAACACACAGACTAATGGTGGAACAATTATCATCACAATATTTTGGTCTTATATATTGCTTTGAAAATAAAAGCTGAATAATTTATTGGCCAATACTTGATTAAAAAAATGTAATTATTACCCACGTGTAATTATTGCACAGCACAGGTCAGCTGTTTAACTGTTGTGTGTTTCAGTTTTCACTGCCATGAAAACTGCCATTCAGGACTCAGACTGGGAGGGAAATATGGTAAACATTATTTCCTGTTAAACTAGTCACCACTTTAATAAATATTGTGAGAAGGCGGGAAGGAAGTAGAGTTCCAATTTATAAATTTCTAAATTCAGCCCCTGTTCCAGCCACACTCCATTTTACAGCCATGAGGATTTAATAATATTGATATTTTGCACTTAGCAATTTTAATTTGTGGATCTCAAAGCACTTTTCAATGATGCACTGATCATCACAATATCCTCATATAGTGCTGGTAACTATTATTATACCCATTTCACAGGAGGGTAAAGTGAGGCATGGTGAGGTTAAGGGTCACAAGGTAAGCCTGTTAACATCACTTGTGAGCAGTTACTTGCGTGAGTAACTTCTTGAAGTCAGGTGGACTAGAACAGATCACAGCTGGAGGGAGAGCTCACCAGTTTTGTTGGGTGTCGTCATGGATCTCAATGTTATGTGATGATTATAATTGACTTTAACAGGACTACTCATGCAGGTAACTACTCACCTGCAGGAGAAGAGATTTGCCCAAGGTCACACAGTAAACTAGAAGCAAAAGCAGAAATCAAACACAGAAGCTTTGACTATCATCTCCAACCACCAACCCATATTTTCTCTCTCTGTGGTAACATAGCTTTAATCAAATGTAGTAAAAACAAATCTCCAAATACTCTAATCACTAGACATACTTTCTCTGCAAATGAGATGTATATACAAGAGAGTGAAGGACAAGTCCAGGGTAAGAAAGGAGCCAGGCAAAGTCATTTTAGAATGTGGACACCACCACCAGAATCCTTAACATTTACTGCACAATGTTTGGTCATGCAGTTTGGACATCAAGTTGTTTGCAGAAGCAACAAGGGGACAAAGCAGGCCCCCAGCATGAAGCTGGTATGGTAGCCAGCCCAAGCCAATTAAAACATGGTGCAAAACGTGAATAGTTCACATCAAGATATTCAGTGTTCTGCATTAAAAAATTGTGTTCATTGGTGAACCCTGATTGAACTTTTATGAGTGTTTACTTCAGTGTAATCAAGTGACTGGAATAAAAATATCTGTCACAGGATCATTGCAACAAAAGCTTGATAGATGCTCTCAAGAGTTCTTGGGAAGGGATTCTTTATAATTTACATGCTTCATTTGAAATATAGATTCTGAAGTACTAGTACATACATCTGTTCCCCTGACTTTTTAACCATGGAGTGCTAGTTTATTGCTGAGCTTAAGGATAAAAGAAGCAAGAAATGAAAGTTTCAAAAAAAGTTTCCTTTGCACTAAGTACATTCAGATGTCTGCCTCCATGCATCCCACACAATGCTTCACATCCAGCTTATTTTACCTTTTGTTTATTAGGTTATGTCATTAAGAAACGAGTTAATCTTGAAAGGTGGTGAAGATGGGGTTGGGAAAAAAGTTGTTTACAAATATTTTCATTAAAAGTGATTAAAAATACACTTTTCATAAAAAGTGATTAATTTTTTTAAAAAAGTTGATGCTGCATCATTAAACTGATGTAAGAACAGGTTTATGGGAAACTGTATCCCTTTGTAGTGGAAACCATGGTCATTACACTTTTGGGTTGTGTCATCCCTGTCTGACCTGAGGTTTTAAATGATATGAGATGGGGGCGGGGGAATGGGAGGTCCTACGTAAATCTACATACCAAACATCCACACCTAAGTAGCACCGTATTGTCAGCTGTCATTTGGAAGGACGCGAGGAATGAGCTAACCTTGAATGACTTTTATGGCCCAAGTACTTTTATGATCCCTGGATTTCCTAGCCAAATGGCAAATCTGCAAGCAGCAGGGGAGCATGGCGTTTGGTTTCTTTTTTTGAGACCTTGAATGTCTCAACAAAGGCCTTATAAGATGCCCAGAGAGCATGATGATGGGTATAAAATAAATGCCTACAATAATAACGGTAAGTGTAACATAGGTTACCGTTAAAGCAGTGTTGCTTTGCATGCAGCCTACATTATTGCTTAGCATTTAGATAATATTTGTAAAGAATGGAGGATGCTAAGTGTCCCAGTACCCCTGTGAGTTAGGCAGAGGAACTACTTGTAAGCTGGTGGAGTGGGCCATCTGGCCCAGGCACAGACTAAGTTTCGCACCAAGCACATTTTGTACTCTACAGTTTATTCTTGAGATTTGGGACAGTACACAGGCTACAATGAAAGGATTTTGCACAAACAAAAAAGGCACAACTCAGGCTAAAAATAACTAACTTCCCTCACCCTCCCTACCAAAATAAACTCCAATCCCTCCTCACAAACAATCTCTTTTTCCTTCTGATTCCCAGAAAGCTGCTCCTCTGTGGTTTCCTAGCTGTACTGAGTATCTGGCTGGGCCTTCAGTATCCAGTCTTGCTTTGTTACTTCATTGTTTACACCTGTGGTAGATCTAACAGGGAGTTAACTCCTTGCAGTTGGAATTCAGGTGGGAACTCTGCATCCTGTCTCTTTAACACTATACAGAATCCAACTCAGAAAGGGGTGAACTGAAACACGGAGTGAATAAATAATTTGCCCAACATCACACAGCAAGTTATTGGCCAAGGTGGGACTAGAATCAAGAACTTTGCCATCATCCTGTGCACTAAGCACTAGACACACTTCCTCTCATTTATTGTAGTCAACCTGTGGAGTTCACTGATGCAGGAAATGACGGAAGTTAATAATTTAATCGTCACATGAATGTAAATCACATGTATAAATACACCAGTTGGACTGAAAAGTTATGCAGACCATCATCTCTCATGCTTTTGAATGTGAACTGACTGACTAAGTGTAGTGTTTGGTGAGTCTTTCTCCTAAAGTGATGAGCAGTGAAATAGGTAATAGTGCTGACATATAAGCCATAATCATTTGATTCTAAAGTTAACAGCAGCCAACATGAATCAGGCAGTTCAAAATTCACTTGGTGTCGGATTCTCAGAGCACCCGTGATTCCCACTGTACTTTGCAGGTACTCAGTACCTCTCCAAATTTGACCCTTCATCCATCTCTCTCCTAACTCACTGTGACAGCCCTGTCTTGCTTCACATTTGGAAGGATGCCTTTACAACCACATGGGCTAGAAATTTAGGCTCCAGTCCTGCATGCTTGCTGTACACCCTTCCAAAGGTATGGTGGGCTTCTCCTGTGCACCCGGCCAACTGGGCTGGTCAGTGATGGGCAGGGAGAAGCAGGACCACAGTTGTCTCCTTGCTGCCCACTTTGGGGTGTCTTGAGTATCAGGGAATACATGAAGGGAGTTCAAGGACTGTAAATGTATCTGCCTGGTAAGCATGGTTGACCAGGTGGCAGCTCTTTCTGTACTCTCCCATGCCCCCACAGACCATAATCTCGCTGTAGCAACATCTCTCCAAACCCAGCATCAGTCCCTGCCCCTGTTTCCACTTAATATCAGTCCTTCACCAGTTCCCAGCTCAGTCAGATCAGTGCAGTGACTTAGTACTCCAGCTGAGTTCAGAGGTCCACTCCTTCTGGGGATATAACTCAAAGTCCAACATGAACCTAACGTCACATCTTCTGCCCCAGATTCTTACAGTGGGGGAAACCCTCCCTCTGAAAGTCTGTTCTCTTTCACCTTGTCTTTAGCCCACGTCCTGGGCTCTAGTCTGTGCCTTCAAGCCCTTGCTTGAAGGAATTGCTGCACTCTCACACAGGGTGGGAGTATTGGGGAAATCCCATCTACCCTGGAAACCCTAAACAACTGGGCTGGCTATTCATAATCCAGTATTGCCCTGCCTACTCCTTCCCGTGACTTGTCCTATACATTTCCAGCTTAGTCTCTTCACTAGCCCTCCCATTCTTAATGGTGCACTTACTCCTAGATGTAGTCTCCCTGAATACCATCAACTCTTGATAGCACTCAAACTCTCATCTCTGCCCTCCTTTGTTGAGCCTGCTCTTATCTCCCAGCAGGCCTGGTTTAGTCCCATAACCCTAGGCACCCATAACCTTAATTCCCTTTACCTGGGGAGGCAAGCTACGCCTAGCAGAGGTATGGCTGAGCCTTAAAGCTCATTAAAAGGTCAGTTTGCCATGTGACACCCACCCTACATTATTGTGCATTTTTTTCCATTTGTGTAGCAAAGAAGTGTGGTCTCCTTCAGAGATTGACAGTGAGGAGGGCCAGACACCCCCTGGTGGGTGGAACAAGGAAAGCCACACCCACCATGCCAGAAGCAGAGGAGCAGGACAGGAACAGAAGTATAAAAGGCAGGCCCTGTAGCTCAGTTCGGCTGAAGCCACTGAGGAAGGCAGATGCTTCCACCCTGCTGAGGACTTCTGCTGTCCTGAGGACTTGTCTGAACTGCCTGAGCTACCAGACATGCCTGATGCTGAGAAGCAGCTGGGATTACCACTTGCAGTGTCCACAGGGAAGATGAAGGACAGCCTTGAGATCCAGGTACACCCTGAGGAGAGGGTAGGAAGTGGCCCAGAGTCAGCTGACTATGGTCCAGCTGGGTTGCTGCCTGAGTCTGGTTCAGTGTGTTGCGGCTGGATCCCCAGTGACAGACCACTCTGACACTGTTAGAGCCCTGGACTGGGATGCGGTGGAGTTAAGTGTACCCCTACCATCCTGCCCCCTGGTCAGGGTTGCCAGGTCTGGTTTTTGACCAGAATGCCCAGTCGAAAAGGGACCCTGGCGGCTCTGGTCAGCACCACCGACTGGACCATTAAAAGGCTGATTGGTGGTGCTGCGGAGCTAAGGCAGGCTAGTCTCTACCTGTCCTGGCTCTGTGCTGCGCCCGGAAGCAGCCAGGAGGTGTGGCCCCTAGGCAGGGGAACCAGGGGGCTCGACGTGCTGCCCCCACCCTGAGCACTGGCTCTGCACTCCCATTGTCTGGAAACAACGGCCAATGAGAGCTGTGGGGGCGGTGCCTGCTGGCGAGAGCAGCAAGCAGAGCCTCCTGGTCCCCCCGCCGCCCATCTAGGAGCAAGACCTGCTGGCCACTTCTGGGGCGCAGCATGGAGCCAGGACAGGCAGGGAGAAGCCTGCCTTAGCCCTGTTGTACTGCTGACCAGGAGCTGCCTGAGGTAAGCCTGTGCCCGAGCCCCAACCCCCTGCCCCAGTCCTGAGTCCCCACAACCTGGAGCCCCCTCCTGCACCCCAAACCTCTCATCTCCAGCTCCACCCCAGAGCCTGCAACCCCAGTCCAAAGCACATACACCCTCCCAACCCCCTGCCTCAACCCTCAGTCCCCTCCCACACTCAGAAGCCCTTGGCCCCACCCCCCAGCATGGAGCCCCTCCTGCATCCCAAACCCCCTCATCCCTGGCCCCACCCCAGAGCCCGCACCTCAGTTGGAGCCCACACCCCTTCCTGTACCCAATTCCCTGCCCCAGCCTGGAGCCCACTCCTGAACCCTGCATTTCTGGCCCCACCCTGGACCCCACACCCCCAGTTAGATCCTTCACCCCCTCCTGCACTCCAAGCCCCCGGCCCGGCCCAGCCCAGTGAAAGTGAGTGAGGGTGGGGAAGAGTGAGCCACCAAGTGAGGGGCAATATAGTGAGCAGGGGCCTCGGGGAAGGGGGTGGGGCTAGGGTGTGCAAGTAGAAAGTTGGCAACCCTAATTCCCCCCCTCCCCACACACACACACACTCCTGCCTTCCCACCTTTAGCCTGGAGGCTTGTGGGACTCTACTGTCTGCTGAGCGAGCTCCCTAGACTGTGTTGGGTGCCTCTCCTGCCTGAGCCCCCTAGACCGTTTGGTGCCCCATCCTGCCTGAGGGCTTGGGCCCTTGGACCATGAACTGCTCTACCCTGCTGGAGGGCTCGAGCCCTGAGACTGCTAACTTCCCCCTTGTCTTAGACTGTTGTTCCAGGGGCGTGATAGCGAAGAGGTGTGGCCTTCCTCGAAGATAGACAGCAAGGGAGTGCCACACATGCCTACAATTTGGTAATATCGGTAATATGGCTCAGGTTAATCAAACAAGTCTCTCTCATGTAATAGCACTAAAATGATTGTGAGATCATATAACTTTTGTTCATAATCAAAATAGGAGAGTAAGATTTTAATCCCAGTCATGTGGCTGGCATCAATGTGCATCACAAACAACACAACTCTCTTTTTTCATGCTACTGCAAATGTTCGTATTAATGATATGGTGACCATGGTTTGTAGCTAGAGTGAATATCAGATCTATGTAGCTGTAAAGACAGTAGGTTCCCTTTGTTAGCAAAGCCAGTACAGCTATCTTAAATTCACCCCGTGGAGAGAGAGTTTTTTTGAGCCAAAAGTTGTTAGATTATTAAACTTGTTTGCATAGCACCTACAAGTCCAAGTCATGGACCGTGGCACCGTTGTGCCAAGCACTGTACAAACACAGAACAAAAAGATGCTCCCTACACCAATGAATTTACAATCTAAGTTTTGCAATGCTGCACTCAACATAGCTGATCTCAGTAGATGATGCAGTCATATTCAGGGATAATTACTATGCATCTGAGATTAGAATCTAGCCTTAATCACACAACAGAAATGTAATCTGTGTCATGTACTGCTGCTCTCGGGGGGATTTGCTGGGCCTATAGGTAGAACTCTAATTAACAATAATTCACAATACAGTAATGTTGAATTAGCAGTGAGAATTGAAGGTGTAGCTCCTGAGGCCTTATGATTAAAGTTTACCATTTATGTAAAGAGTTATGCTGCTATTCTCATCCATCCTATAAAAACCATGTCACTGCTTTGAAAAGCACTACCAAAATGGTGAATGTGCCCTGATTAAACAACCTTGGAAGTACATTATTCAGTGATCTAGAAGATTGCAAACTAATTTATCCTTTTTTTTGCATGAAAATGAACACTGAAAAACTATTTTTCAAAAGGAGACATAGCTTCATTATTTGTAGTTTCCCCAATGATTTTATTCACAGCATTGTCTTTTCTGTATTCATTTGCTATTCATAGGCTAATAATAACTGATACTGAATAGCGAATCTGTTCTAATTAAATGGAGATAGAATAGCATCATCCCAGTCAGAGTAGACAACTGAGTATTGGTCACTTGGGCCTGTTTGTGTTCCATTCAAGTCAATGGTAATTTTGCCACTGAAATCAGTGGCAGCAGGATTGGGCTTTTGAGGTAAAAGTGTATTTTAAAATTGTACCATAGGTTTAGAGACAATGGATGCTGGGGAATATTTACACTGTCAATAGCATGTCAGTGAGCTCTGCAGCCTGGGACAAGCACGACCCAATGAGTTAGAGAGATGCTGAAGTTCTTCTTAGTCTTAGAAACAGGAAAATTTACTATTGGAAGTGTATTTAAGACCATTTTTCAAGAATCTATACGTTAAGAAACTCAATTTGCTAGGTTTATTGAGCCAAATCCGGCTCCCGTTGAAGTCAATGGGACCGTAGCCATTTACTTCCATGAGAACTGGACTGGGCCAATTGTAAGCAACACAGTACATGTTTAGTATTTGTGAATGACTGGCTTAGCCATTCCCATGAGTTTGATATAATCCAAAGGGAATGCTGTCTAAAATAGCAGTACATAAATTTGCTATAAGAAGCTAGTTCCTCTGAGAAGAAGGATGGTCTTGTAGGTAAAGATCTAGGCCAGCACTCAGGAGATCAGCGTCCCATTCCTGACTCTACCAAAGACTTCCTGGGCTTTCCATTGACTTTAGTGGGTTTTGGGTCAGGCCCTTAATCATTCTGAGCCTCTTTTTCACCTGTAAAGTGGGATGATAATATTTTCTTTCCCCAACCCTTTCTCTGATTTGTCGATTTAGGCCCTGGTTCAGCAAAGCATATAAGCATGTACTTAACTGGAAGCTCCTACTAAAGTTCCATTTACTTTAATGGGACATAAGCATGTGCTTAACTGCTTAGCTCAATTGCAGCCTTAAGCTGTGCTCTTTATGGCAGGGGACCATCTCTCCCAATGTGAGTGTACTTTGCCTCGCACAATAGGTCCCCACAAATGTTTGCCTGACAAGAAGCAGAGAACAAATCCCTACTGGCAGTCTGCAAGAGACTGAGATTTAGGTCATGAGCTCCTATGCTCACTTTGATAGCCTGAAGACTGCTCATGGAGGAAGATTAACCACAGGAGACATGGAGATGAGAAACAAATTAGAGGAAGAAGCAGAGAGTTGAATGGAGTTGAGCTGGAGCTTGTTGAATGAGACTCACCCATAGTTAAAAAAAAATCAGAAATGCTACAAGTCTGGCTTTCACCCAGCTGTGACTGAAAATTGGAGGTAAACAGAAAACACAAGCAACAGCCCTCAAAAACTAATTCCCAGGTCTGGGAGATATTTTGCCCACTTGCTACTGTATTCTTTACTTTTTAGGGAGTCAATAATGAAGAGCCATCAGAAAGAAAATTATCATTATTATTATTCTATTACAGTAGTGCCTACAAGCCACAGTCATAGACCAGGACCCTCTTGTTCTAGGCTTCGCACCAGCCCAGAACAAAAAGCCCCAAAGAGCTTCCACTCGAAGTACAGGACAAGAGACAACAGGTGAATATAGTCAGAAAACAAAATAAAAATGAAGTAAAACCTGAAGAAAATGGACAAGGGGATGCACTGGACACAACAGCTGAAGTAAAATTCTACTTTGAGTTGCGTCTGTGCAACTCCATGGACTTCACCAGCATTGCACTGGGGTAGCTGAGAGCAAAGTGTGGCCCGTTTGTGTTGAAAGTAGGTGAGCACAAGTACTGTATGGGATATTTCTGTTGCTTTGGTTCTCTGTGAACTTATTTCAGGGCATACTACCCTTCGTTGGGGTCTGATCCAGCAAGCCCTCCCTACTAGGGATGTAAATACCATTTAAAAAGTTAACGGTTTAAATGATTAAATATTTCGTTTAAACGGTTAACCAATTAAAGGGCTGGCGGGGCTGTGGCTGATCCGGCTGGGGCTGTTCCGGCCGGTGTGGCTCTGGCCACCTGTGGGGTCGGTGGGCTGGCCAGCTGGCGGGTGTAGGACCTCTGGGGATGACAGGCCGGCTGGCGCTGGGCCGGCCGGCCAGCTTGAGAATTAACGGTTAAGGTGGGTTAACCGGTAAGACTAATACTTACCGGTTAACCATTTAACATTTTACATCCCTACACAGATCTCACTTGCAGGGCAATGGGAGTTCTGCACACTAAGGGCTTGTAGGATCTGGGCCATAATAATATCCATACAATAGGACTAATTCAAGCTTTGGGCTTTAAGACCGAAATTAACAAAACGAAGCTATACAGTACATTTTTAAACATGGCACTTTTTACTAAAGCTAAAATATTCTTGGTTTTAGAGCAAGCACTGGATAAAACTGCCTTGGTCTGATCTGCGCAGATTAAATTAGAAAAAATGTAACACCAGTTTGGCTAAAACTTCCAGCATGTCTTTGTGGAATGTGCTTGAGCTGCAGTGCAGCTGTGAGACTGGCTTGTACTCTCTGCTCTCCTCAGTCTATTGCAAAGTGGAATTGTTTGCATCTGTGTCAAGATCTCTTGCTTACATCTTGTCAGATGTTCAGCAATGTGGATGTTGTTCCATATTTCACCCAGTGCCCACTAGGTGACGCCTGTGATTTCAACAGGATCTTATTCTCATTAAACTTGAGGATTTCAGATTCTTAATTTCTCAGTTTATATGTATGTGTAAACATATGGATAAATGCATAGTTGAGAGAGAGAGACTGAAATATTGCTATATCCAACTATATCTATAATGTTGATAAGAATAAAGCAAAATCTCCTGCATTTGCATGCTCTATCTTACATAACTATACGAATGCCAGTTTGTTGAGCTACATACATAATTATCGATGTTTCTTCTGCATAAGAAAACATTCTGACACAACAAATACAAATGCATTTGGATGTGATTGTTGACACACGTAATTCTAAGATCAGTACCATGACCTCAGGGGGAAGTTAGGGAGGATGAGGATCATTAAACAGAGCAAATATTATTGCAAAGCAGCTACATTACAAATAGCCCAAGTTTTAATGGTTGCATGTCTTGCAGATGCACTCAGCAATAATTGGACAAGTGAAATTTCAGTAGAACCTTCTAGCTGATGATCTGCCCCATGGTATGTACAAACCAGAGTTGAGAAGATGTCCCAGGTATAGAATAACAAAGGACACTTCATTTCCCTTATCCACTTTTATTTCGATGGCATATTTGGGTCTATAAAATCAGGGCATATTTATATTTTAGAAGTACACAGTACTAGGCAAGACTAATGGTAAATACAGACCATAAGTCTCAGTTACATAGCCATTTGTACCAAGATACATAAAGTTCATTTATTTAAATAATCTTCATTGTTTTGTAAAAGACAAGTACAATTTCCTCTGTATACAGCAGGTGCTCCTGCTTTATTTGGTCGCTTAAGTATTTGGAGACTCTTCCAATGTTGGTCGGGTGAAGGTTAAATATGATGCATATCCTGATGACAAATTATTATTATTTTTAATTAATCAAAAACTGAAGCTGCAAACCCTATTCAGTTGAAAAACAAAATGTATGCTGGTTGCAATACAATGCTGCAATAGCAAATCAGGCTCGGTTTACTACTGTGAACACACACAGCTCAGCTCAGCGCTGGGCTTGTCCTCTCTGTTCTAGTAAACAACTAATGTATTGAAATTTACAATGGCCCTGGGCCTGGACTCTTATAGTAAAATGGTCAGTTTCAGTATACTGCCTCATCCTAAGGGAGGAGCAGATAGGTACACATGGTGGGGTTTAGATTTTGAAAGCATTAAGGATTTGGCTGGCATCCATGATCCTAAACAGCTGGAAAGTTTGGCCAATCATCTAGATGATGTCTTTTTAAAGATCTGTACAATTAAGAAAATGAAACCCTCTTTTTTGCCGCTTCTGGTTTATTAAGAAGGCCTGAAAGGGTTTTTTAAATTAAATTTCTGCTTGCATTTTTACATTGGAAATATTCGGATTGTCAAGTCTGTGCTGCCTTGGTTTTATTGGAGATCTTTATTGGATAATTTCAAGATGCAGATAGAGAGCTTCCCCAACCGTTTATTGAAGGGGTGAATATATTCATTCTTTAACAAAAACATCTTTTCTCCCAAGAGTATGTAAACCACACAAACTTTAAAGAGTTTTAACTAGTCTCAATTTATCAGGTTTTCACCTTCTTTATTATCTGTGATACCGTGATCCAACTAGTTCTCCAGTTGTTCAGAGAATCTTCTAAAGGATGCAAAACCTGGATTTCCCGGCCTCTTTAAAAGACAAAAGTAGTCAGGCCTTCTTTGTGTCAGAAAAAAGCAAAGATCAGTACAATGCCAATGGTTCACCATTCCAGGTCACCTTTAAGTCATGTATCCAAGGTGCTCAGGTCACCACATCTCTCCATATATTATGAGAACCTTAAATTAGTCATGACCCCACTATTAGTACTGTGGAGAAGATCCTACATACGAGCCTCTTTTGTTCTGTTTAAATACATTTCTGTCCCTGTCTCAGACCCTGCAGACAGTCCATTGTGGAATCAGGGATCTGTGACAGGGCAGGAAGGATCATGCTGGAGCAGGCCCAGACCCGAATCCCTGACTCTGCAGAGGATTTTCTGTAGGATCTGAGATAGGAATGGGAATGGGCCATGCGGGCTGCTGACCCTTCTCCACACAGACTGCCCTTGTGCATGCCAAAGGCAAACTAATGGTTAACATTAGAATGTATTAGCAAGCACTTTTTAACATGGTGCATTTCCCCAGGCTAGACAAGGCCTCTAAACAAGTTTACTAGATCATAGAATATCAGAGTTGGAAGGGACCTCAGAAGCTCATCTAGTCCAACCCCCCTGCTTGCTCAAAGCAGGACCAATCCCCAGACAGATTTTTGCCCCAGCTCCATAAATACTACTTCTCTATCTCAAAATTGTATTAATATACATTGTGCAGGTAATGATATATTTCCCCCTCTGTCCTGTGCTGTACCCGTTCTGTGGATAAATAAAGCTTCAGTTTCTAGGGTTTTAAAGCTGGCACTAAAATTCACTCCAATTAAGAACACGCTTGTTTTAAAAGCCAAGTTCAGAGCCACAGCAACACAGGAAACAAGATGGATTTTCTTGCTGTGCTTGTACTTCCTGTATATGGCCTATGGAGGATGATAGGGAGCAAGTGACAACATGTAGATGACATCTTCCTACTGCAGTGCTATGATGAACTTGAAGGATTTGGGGCGTGGGGACTATAGCAGGGAAGCAACAGCTCAATATGAGGCCTCTATTGAGTTGTTAGCTTGTCTTTCCCATTACAGAGTCAGAGCATGCGTGGGTCACAAACTCAGTTCATAGAGCATGCAAAGGAAAATAAAATGTGTACTGGCTAGAGCTGGTGTGTAAATAATAGTCAAGGTTTTATTGGGCTTTGGCGTAAATCAGGATTAACACCACTGAAGTCAATGGAGTTTCATGGTGTGAATCCAGTGGGAGCTGAGAATCAGGACCCAGATGAAATGGTGATGAATTCTCCTGTGTGATGAACTGTTAGGGAGAAAATGTCCTGAGACCATGGCATGGAAGTTACCTCTTCCTTGTCTCATTCCAGCTCTGAGTCCCCCCCCCCGCTCACATTTTTTTGCTGTTGCTCTTGAGATCTTGGCTTCCATAAAAAACATGCTCTTCCTCTTAGCTAGACCTGTTCATAACACATAAGCCTTCTAAATCCCAAATTCATTTCACCACTTGGTGTGCTTGAGAGGCTATATTGGAAACACTGATTCTGTGCCCATTATTATGGACATTTTACATCCCCTCTTTTAGATAATGCCCATAAAATCTCATCTGCAAGAACTTTGATGTTGCATTCTGTTTCCAATTTCAGGACAATAACTTTCTATCTTATCACCAAACTGAAAAAGAAAATTAAGAACCAGATTTGCCGGCCCTTGCTCATGCTGAGTAGTACTTTCTTACATGAGTCATCCTATTGAAATCAATGGGAGTAATTGTCTGGGTATGTGCCATTCAACATGTGTTAGGATTATAGAATCTGGTCCTTGGTAAATAACACGAAGGATGACATTGGTTGCATATCATCTCCATTTTGATGTACAAAATCTCCAACTTTCAGCCACAAATCACTTAAAGATGTTTTCTAAAATTAATTTTGCTGGAAACCTGAGTTGTACCTTATTAGGATAGTTCAACGATGTTCAAAACTGATACTATTCCTGAGAAGGAGATTAAGAAAATGATGTTGGCACATCCTATTTTGTACATTGACTGCTGCCCTGCCAGGACTTGAGAGATCTCTTCTACTTCTAGGGTTGTAGTACAGTATTTCTTCCTCTTTATGCACAAAGCAAACCACAAGAACCTACCTGTGTTTCACAAAGAAAAATGTTCTGTGGTGTTTACACAGGTGGGTTAGGTGGGGAGGGGAGTGAGAAGAATGCAGACAGCTGTGCAAAATACAGACATGAGACTATGGCAACAACCCTGTTTTCAGGGTTGAACTATTCAGTATGCACATTTTTTAATGTAGTGAATTGAAGGTGGTGTTAGTGAAAGGTAAATATAATGCTAGAATGACAGCCTGGGAGACTGAAATCCTCCGCACACAGAGCAAGCACACTACAGACAGTGGCAGTTCAAACCTCTCCACTCCAGCTCCAGTCAACGTGCTTTAGTTCTGACCTTGAGGGTGACAGGTTACTTCACTTTCCTTGACCGAGAGGCTGAGACTGCTGGTTATGAGGTGGGCTGAACAGCTGTTGAACAGTAATAATATTCTGGAGGAATTCAGATCAGTGACTTACGAAGGGTTCCCACCTCCTGTTAGGAACTAATACTTGTGGGAGAAGCTGCCTCCTTCTGGAAGTGTATGTCCCAGTAGAGCAGCCATAGGTGTCAAAAGAACTGTCAAATTATGGATTAATCACATCCTGGATCCTGCAAGTCCTGACACTGGATACAACAGGGAGAACTAAGTCATTGCACCCTGGCTCTAGTGTGACTGGAGGCTACAAGCAAGGTCATGCACTGTGGCCTTGATCCTGCCAATCTTTGTGCAGTACACAGATGGGAGCACTTGGTTGCTGCACCCCAGCACAAGCTTGATCAGAGTTTACATGTAGGCACAAGTGAGATTAGTATTAAACAGTTCTCAGCACAGAGCAGAAGTAAGTCTCAAGGCTTTGTTGGCCCACTGCTTTATTCATAACAACAGCACAGGCTAGACAGGGTTTGGTTAGAGAATGGACATGCCCAAGGAGACATGGGTTGAATGGGATGTACACTGTGGAAATGCAGCACTTAGCTACATGCTCCCCATTTAGGCCTTAATCCTGCTATTGGATAGGGGGATCTTGGTGTGCAGCAGCACATTCATTAATACAGAATTGGCTTCCCCTGTGGTCACTCTCCTGCTCATCACTTTTTAACATGAGCTTTGTGTGCACAGCTCCACCCCTGCACTGGGCAGGATCAGCCCTAATAACAGCACATTTGACTATACATGCTTTTGTCTGTAATCCCTCCTCAGACTTAACACAAGGTTTTTTTCCCCAAGAGCTGAGCACTTGTAATGAAACATCAATCATTGCCATGTGTGGATTAAGGCTCAACTGGGCTCAGATCCACCAAAACTTGGACGGGCTCCGGAGATTGCTGTGTTTCCTTTCTGCCCTCTTTATAGGCTCATGTATTTTTTTTGTTCCTGAATCCTTGATCTTCCTCCCAAGTGCAGCAGCCCAGCCCATGCCAGCAGCGATCAACCATGCACTGAGTCACCAGCTGCTGCTTTGCCTTGGATTTAATATTTATTACAAATTGTTCATTCATTTCTAATGAATTATTATCCCCATTGTACAGATGGGCAAACTGAGACCAGGAGTTCAGGTGTTTTGCCCAAAAGCCACAGCGGTAATCAGAGTCGGGATTAGAATGCTCCCCATCCTGTGCTCTGAACGCCATCATGCAATCTTAGCTCTCAGTCTATTTTCCTTGCTTTGATTCATTCAAGTCACTTCTATTATTTTTTTAAAGAAAGTCAATTTACTTTGTGTACAAGCTAAGGCCCAGATTCACAGCAGGGGGTGCAGAGGGTGCAAACAGCAACACCCAGCATTCGTGGGGTCAGTTGCCCTGGAGGAGACATTCATACCTGAGGGAGGGCATAGTGGGACTATGCCAAGGGGTTTTGCCAAGGGAAGCAGCTTTGAGTTCCAGCCTGGGCTCTCAGAGAATAATGCTGCTCCTAGCCAGCTTGCCCTGGCACCCTCCTGAGCCAGTACAGTATTGGGGCTGCATTGGCTGGCTCCTGCCCCCTGGTGGAGCGGGATTACAGTTGCTTGCATCATTGTGTGTCTTCCAGGTGGACCTTCCACCACTGGATACCTGCAAGTCAAGATTCACCAGTGTAATGGGCGGATTGGGCTGATTAACAATCAGATTTCCTCTCTTGTGAGAGTGGGAGGCGAAATGAGGCAAACACAGCAATCCAAGGTTGTCAGCTGAATAAACAGGAACATTCCGAGTTGCAAACTCACTGAGGGATTCTTTTAACATTTTCCTTTGTGGAGTTTGCAACATACACCAGCTATTTGTTTTTAAGCTAGTTAGAATTGCGAGCTTCATCATGCCAACTCTGGTAACTAAGTAGCTGTGCCCATAAAGGTAACAAAGTCTGGGAAGGAATAGGATATGAAACACATGAATAAAAGTATCAAATATCCTTAAAACGTGTGTGGATTAAGCTGGTGAAAAGGTGAAATTTCTCTTCCTCATGAGTTAATGTCATATTTTTATTGGAAGCTATAATTTGAATCTTTTCTTTCTGCTTAAGTGATAAAAGACATGTCTTATCTGAATGAACTGACATCTTAAAAGGCTCTCTTTGTTCTAGCTAAACTTGCTTGTCAACAGTTATACCCTTTATACAATTTTCTCCATATTTGCTTCATATTACCCTACAGTGTGTTGATATAAAACTAGACAGCATACTTTTAACTTCTACCTACTTTTGTTGGACAAGAATCTTTACAATGCCAGACTAATCTGTTGTGACTGACGGTGTATTGGCATGGCATGACAATTTAAATCCGTGTTGGAATATGTTAATCCATCACCTGGCATTATGATACATATTTTACTTTTAGTTTATAGAAGATGAAATCTGAGGCTCTGTTTCAAACTGAGTGTTCTTAGGTACTGGGTGTAACAGCTTGTAACTACTCTCTGCAAGTGTGTACAGAAATGGTTGATTTCTAGACATGGGAAAACTATTCCCCATGAAATGCAGAACTCTTTGTGTCTGATTTTATTACTCTTCTGCACAGTGAATATTTCCTTAGTCTGTGAGTAGCCCCAATGAAACCAGTGTTTTACTCAATGTAAGTAACGGTGGCAGAATCAGGCCTTTTTTTTTTTTTTTTTTTTTAGAAAATGCTATTGAGATCCACTACATTTTAAAACCAAAATGTGTGGAAATTTGCATCTTTCCGAGTGCTCCAGTGTGGTAACTGCAATTCAGGTAGAACAAAAACATTGTTTTGGGGGAGGTACAATGGTGCAAAAAATGGAAAAGTTCATTTGAAATTCTGCATGTTCACACAGCTGTCATTGGTTCCTAATTTGTTAGACGATAACGTGCCTCAGCTCCCTTCTATTTGCTTTATCACTGACTTGTCTGGATGTCTCCCAGAGCTGCGGGTGTGCAGAAGGAATATATATGCTAGTACACCACTTTATTGGGTGCAACTTACTCCCCTGCTGGGCCAGTCCCACACTGCAGGCCAGTACAGAATGAGAGCCCCTGACTTTACCCTGTCACGAACCCCCATGGCATAGGGGAGTAAGCAGTCCCAACACTCCCTATAGCACAGGGACTGCAATTTACACGAAACAAGCAAGGAGAGGGAAGGCTCCTTGTGCCTTCCCCACACTGTGCAAACAAATAACAGCTAGCTACCGGGTGACCCTAGATTTGAACAATCAGAAAGTCAGCTAAAGATCATGATTACAAAAGCTGTTTTTCCAGAAATGGCACATTCAGAGTCACATGGTTAGGAAGGAAGAAGTCTCTAATATACATATTGAGTTGGATGGAGGCAATGATATAGCTAACGTATGGCTAGCTCCAGAGGCAAACAAGAGAAAATGTTCAGGGGGGAAATATCAGGGAAAAGGGGCTAAAAAAGAGAGAGATTGTTATAACATGTCTATTCAGGTAGGTTTCTGTGTTATAGACTACCTACAGGTGGAGTCTCATCAGGGTAGTCTGATGTCAAGTTCTGAGTCAAATACAATATGACCTTTACTCATTGATGTAAATCTTCTCTGAAAATAATTTTACATGTTACTTGTGCCTATCCACTTTCAGATGCTACCAGCTGCATGGGATAGTCTGTACTATGGGGGCTAGTACCAAAACAAACAAATAAACAAACAAACCAACCCATGTTTGTGCTAGGAGTCAAAACCATGTTAAACTATGGCAGGTATAATCATATTGGAAAACTGTGGTCAAGAATAGCTATACACCGTTGCTGCTAGCACAGTAGAAGCCATGGTGTGGACAGGGCCATAGACGTGAAGTAATACCTAACTATAACCCACAATGGGTGAGTGTGGGTCTTTATCCCCCTCTACTAGTTGGTCCACATCAGAGGTTGAGTTGGGTCCTGCTAGAGGACTTACACCTTCCACTCAAGGCATAGTGACACTTGCTTTTAGTTCAAGAGGGTCCTTGATTCAAAGGCTGCTGATGACCCAAGCAGGGTCAGTTACATAAGTGAACATGAACTATAATAACTGGGTTGGTATTTCAGAAGGAAATAAAGCCTGGGTGGGGTGTAAAAAAAAAAGAAAAAAGGATGTTGAATTACCACAGAATGTATCCAAAAAAAGCAGGAAGTGTTGTATGCAATCAAACAAAAGCAAAAGGCACAAAGGGGAAGTGCAAAGAGAGCAGAGATTAATTAATGTGGATCAGGCATCTAAAGCCTATGGAATAGAACAGAGCAAGCAGTAACATGCTAGAATCATCCTTAGTGATCAAAAAGACCTCTTAGAACACTGAGAACCTTCCCTTGCAAATGCAGTGCTGTAATAGAGGACATATCAGATATATCAGACATTCATTTGGCTCATCATAAGTTTAATTAGCTGGTGAACGGCTCTCTGCAGCAGTATTTAAAACCCTCTGTGGTCAATTCCTGTTGACCTTAGTGATGCTCATTGGTGCAAGGCTGGCTTTCCTTGCCTTGTCAATCCCTGAAGGTGATTAACAGGCCATTCATTACAGCAGTGGATTAGCTTGAGATGAAAAATGTATCATTCTTATTCTTCTTTTCCAGCAGTAAACTCTCACTGCCATGGCTTGTTAAACGTGTTTATTCAAGCACACTTTATTCTTTTGATCTCTGCTGAGTAAGTATAAGTTCACCTTCACAATAGATAAATGTTGCCAACATACTGAACGCTTACAAAGTAATGCGTATAGTCAACAGCATTTGAATGACTGTTTAGTTTCTGTGGATAGTGCAAACAATGGCAGTGAAAGCACACTTAGCTGTGGCAAGGGTCTTTTAGGTAACTAGCCTTGGTAGCCATTCTAGAATTTCCATCCCCTTTTTACAACTGTTTGTGCTGCACTGGCCTTCAAATTAACAGCAACCCAAGAGGCCACCCAGCTAAAACCCTGTGCAGTAGGGAATCTTGAAACTGTTTCCAGCAGCATGTCTGCCATTTCAATGGGAGCTTTGACTTGTTATGAAATGTTTCTCATTCCTTGTTTCAAAAGGGATGAAAAGATTGTTTGAGTGAAGGCGATATCCACTCCAGTGGATATTGCAGAAGAGCCCACTGGCGGAGGGTTTGTTCAAGATGAAAACTAGAAACAAATTCACTGGATCAGCGGGACACCGTGAAATACAAACCGTTCCAATGTCTTGCACATGGAAGACTTCATTGCTTGTCCTCACTTTTCTCAGATGGTGCAGGAAATCTTGCATCTGTCTCGCCAGTGCCTTAGCTGCATGTGTTTCAGGCTTCTCTATTGCTTTTCCTGGGCTAAGTCAACATTTAATGATACCCAAGACCAAAATCTCTTAAGACAGATAAGGTGGAAAATATATTGCCCTTTAAAAAACCTATCACCGTCTATTAACATTGTTTAAACTTCCTACACATCGCGTGCTGTGGACCTTGAACCCAGGCCTGCAGGGTTGCTGAGCAAAAGCCTTACCTGCTGCAACACCAAGTTGCAAAGTCAGTTAAGCTAACTGCCACTGCAAACAGGGGCTATACCTGTTGACTCAGCAGGATCAGCTGACTAGCAGCAGACTGATGATTGGTTAATTCCTAGTATAAAACTTCCTGTTCCTGCCATACAATTTGACTGAGCAACTAGTCTCTCAGGCCTGTTGCCATCTGGACTTCTTGCCCCATGACCAAACTCCTGCTAACCCAAGCCAGTCTTCTGACCTGCCCAGACCCCATCCTCCCAGGCCTGTCCCTGGGTCTGCCTGCTTCATACATTGACCAGCCTGTTGTAGAAGTGTAAGGCTGGAAGGGACCTCAGTAGGTCATCTAGTCCAGTCCCCTGCGCTCAAGGCAGGCCTAAATAAACCTAGAGTATCCCTGTCCCTGTGCCTTGCCTGTTCATCTACTGCCTTCCCATACAACCTTCTTTGCCCTTCAGACAACAACCTCTCATCCATCTCTCAGCAAGACTTGGCTGCTCCACAACTATCAGTCACCTGGTCTCAGCCTACCTCTCAACCCGGTGGCCTGGCTCACTTTTATAGTGCAAGGAACTCAGGAAATTTGTAGTTAACATTCTAATACGAGCTTTATTTGCTCTTGTATCCCCAGCCCACTCCATATCTATTAGCCAGAGATTTGCCTTGTCCTGCCCACCTTGCTGCATCTACATTTCCAGTATATTTTGCAGACTGCTACTTAGCTCACCCACGTGCTTTATACTGACAGGTGAACCACCCACCCACCACATACAGGTCAGTGGTGCTCATGAGAACTGCAGTTTCTGTATACTGTGTGCCTGTTGAGTGTATAAAATCCTGTTGTGCCTATTGAGTGTATAACTTCCATGTGGATCTCCTAATGTTTCAGTTTTCTAATGCACCAGCTATACAAGGGGAAATGAGAAACTGTGTGAAGCCACTTACTCCACATTCCCCGTATTAAACGTCAGGATGATCAAGTCAATTGATATCATTTTTATTTGAGGTTTGCTAATGCAAACTATAGCAATTCCATTTGTATTGCAGAAAAAAACCCTCACAGGTGCAATGATATATGCAATTAATCATTTAATTATTCTAATTGTCCTTGACGTTACTTGGGAAAGAACAAGGAACCAGAATTTCAAACTAAAGCAAAAAGGGAAACTAAACATAGTATTCAAGACAGCTACTATGACTACATTATTATCATTCTACAACAGCTAATGGTGCTGCTGTGGCATTGACAACTGAGAATGAAAATGGTGTTCTTTGTGGGCAGCTAGTTTCCAGCACAATGGAATTATTTCTCCTTTTGTTCATAATACTAGAAAACCATCAGATCCAAAGAATTCTGGATACACTTGCTTGTCAAGTACTGCAGGATCTTCTCATGCAATTGGATGCAGACATTCCCATAAAGTATTAAAAAACAGGCAGAAGTGGTTGCCTGAACTACCAATCTGTATCTGGCATGAACAGGAGCATATTTGAGGTGTCACAGAAGTCATAAGCTTCACTGGCATAATGAAGAAGGCTTGTATTAAATGTGACCAGCACTTTTTAGGCCTCCCTTAAGTAATGAGCTCCACCTGCATGTCTCCTGGGGGTCTTAGTTTTAACACGCTTTGCTGGACTGGTGCTCACAGGATCTATAGCTTTCTCTCAGAATGTGCAATCTACAGCCCCATGCACTATCGTTTGTCCCATGTGCATGTAAAGAGGCCAGATGCTGGAAGAGAAATTCTTCTGGTAGAAGTTCTGGACGCTAACAGTTGGAGTAGGTATGTGTATCTCCTTTTACCTCCATCTGTCCTTGGCAGGTTGCAGGGCTTACTACTTTGGTTCTCCTCTGCTGTAAACTGGTTAATATCACAATTCATCACTCTTATGATCTCTATCAGTTCTCAGAGGTCTAAATTCAATATTCTTCCTTATCCCCAGCCTGGTCTCATGCACCTGTGCCCATGAGGCTGGGCCCACATTTTCTGTAGCCTCTCTGGCTAACTTCAGCTCTACAGCAATCCTGATGACTTCTTGCAGCCTTTTATGTTTCTCCCTTTCAAGGGCTATCCTGATCTCCCTGCCAGATATGTATAAACAGATAATTTATTAGTGCACAAAAAGACAGCACGAGGCATTGAAGGGTGGGAAAGAGAGCTTGGTTCCTGGAAGTCCCAGAGAAGGGAGCCTGGAGATTGGGAGAAGAGAAGAGCCTGGATATATGGGAAACAGAAGGTGAGAAGAGTGAAAATTTGTAGAGTGGGTGACCTAGGGAAGAAAAAGTGGGAGAGGAGGATGGGGCTGAACTGGATTGGGGAGAGGAAGAAGATGAGGTGAAACTGATTGGGAAGAGATGGGAACAAGTGTGGGAGGGAGGGAGGGAGGGGAGGAGAAACTGTGAGTGTGTAATACTGTAATACATAAAATGTGAGTCCCTCCACCCGATTCAATTTTGAATTCTCCCATCCGCTCCAAAAATAGGCTTTCATTTAATTTCTTGAAGGCAGATTCTGCCTGAGTACTGAGATGTAGAGCAGCTCCAATCAGGAGACAGCTCTCTCTGGACCATTTACCAGAGATGTTTGTGGGTTGCAGTAGCTGTGTCAGAAATTCATTCAGAACTTGAGACCTCTTCTATCCAACCCCCTGTGATGTTGCACTCTATATGATTTTATGAAAATATGCTAATGAATGTGAATATAATGTAACTGGAATATGCTTCATGCAAAAGGTCTCTTGTAGGATATCATTACAAAGCTTATAATCTACTGAGTGTGGTCAGACTATTTGTATAAATGTACCACTCTTGCATCTGAAACTAGAAATATGAAATATAACTCTGAGGTCCTATTGTAGTTATGCAAAGTATGAGCCATTAATGGTGGTTTGGAATCTTGATGGCTGCCATCAACCAGGACAACTGACTGTGGATGGCTCTGTTTGCTTGCAGGTCTTCCTGAGAGTCAGGCGGGGAGGAATGAGGGCTTGGAGTCTTACAGTGACATGTGATCATGTCACCTGAACTGGAATCCATCTTTAACCTGGTGCTTTTCCTTTAGAAGGAGGGGTGGGAACCCAGAGAGGGACAAAGGATTCCTGTCTTGTGCAAAAGATATATAAGGAGGAACAGAACAAAGGGGGCTGCAATCATGAGAAATCCCATAGCTACCACCTAAGCTGAAACAATGGCTGTACCAGGGGAAAGGATTGTGCCCAGACTAGGAAGGTGTCCAGTCTGTGATAGAAGCTTATTGAAAAATCTAAGGGTGAGATTTTATCTGTATTCAGTTTTCTTACTGTACTAGACTTAGACTTGCGTGTTTTATTTTATTTTGCTTGGTAATTCACTTTGTTCTGTCTGTTATTACTTGGAACCACTTAAATCTTACTTTTTGTATTTAATAAAATCACTTTTTACTTATTAATTAACCCAGAGTATGTATTAATAACTTGGGGGGGGGGAAGAGCTGTGCATATCTCTCTATCAGTGTTATAGAGGGCAAACAATTTATGAATTTATCCTGTATCATCTTTATACAGGGTAAAACAGATTTATTTGGGGTTTGGACCCCATTGGGAGTTGGGTACCTGGGTGTTGGAGACAGTTTTCAGTTAAGCCTGAAGCTTTTAGGGGACGTGGTTCAGACCTGGGTCTGTGTTTGCAGCAGGCAAGCATGTCTGGCTCAAACAAGGCAAAGTTCTGGAGTTCCAAGGTGGCAGGGAAAATGGGCTTAGGGGTAGTATCAGCACATCAGTTGGCAGTTCCCAAGGGGTTTTCTGTGATCCAACCCATCACACCCCCACCCCCAACCAACCCTCACAATGAAAACAAAGGCGGCGGGTGTTGGTGGTGTAAATTTAAGAAAATCTAAAAAAATCAAACCAAAAAACCTGACCCCCAAAAGAGTTTTTATTCCAAAAATGGAGAATTGCCAGTGATTCCAAAAGTCCAGTAAGGTGCTCAGATACTCTGGAGTTGGGCAGCAATAGAAAACCCTAGATAGATAGATAATACTTCAGTCACCTTTAAGCTATTTTCTCATAGCTCATCTTTACTTGAGGTCTCCTGAATTTCTGTGCTTAGTACTTGGCTACATTTTTTTTCTGCCCCAAAGATCTTTTTCCTCAACAGAGAACTCAGTTGAACCAGACTCCCTGGGGCTGACTCAGCTCTCTTGGGCTCTTTCCATGCTAGCAGAGAGCCCTGTCATCACTTACACCCCTAACAGAGGAGCTGGAAGAGTGGGCCATGTGTTCAGCACAGAGCAACAGTGATGGAAGCAGACTCCGTGTTTAAGGAAGCCTGGTGTGGTGAAATTGACCCTTTTTTGAAAAGATAATTATATGGAGAATTTGTTTAGTAATAAATGACAGTGGCACTTGTTTTTTGTTGTTCAAAGATTTGTATTGCTCATGTGCTTCTGATGTGTGTGTATCGTACATCTTAGCAAAACAGAGCAATAAGGCGCAGAATCAAAACATTCTCAGATCTTTGCTGTTATGACAATAAACCACAAACTATCCACAATCTACTGAACTTTTCCCAATATTTTAAACTTTTGATGTGTCGGGACCATACTTGATGTGCTTTAGAACAAAATATTTCTGATTTGGAAGAAAAACCTATCCCTGGTTCCATGTGATAGCTTGATGACCTAAGGTGATGCATTATGAGAGTGGGGAAAGATTTCATATATCTACTTTGTGTGTGTGTGTTTTTTCCTCAAACAATTGTCCCATTCAGGCTCTATATCCTAATGGCGGAGATTATGGTATTAAAAAAATCCATAGGTTGAGGTTAATTAATATGTTGTCTTTTCCCCTAAAAATGGCCAGAAGGAGACAGCGATGCTATTTAAACAGTTTTCCTAAATTATTTGCAGGTTAATAAACAAATGTGTCGCACCACACAGTCTCTGTGGGAAAAAAGAAGATGATGATTAAAGCCCATGTTGAGCAAAACTTTTCTGCTGATGATTGATTAAAACATTCCATCAACATCAATAAGATTTCGTGGCCTTGGCTTTGGATATGATGCCATAAAAAGCTATTCACCTTTATATTGAGATTTTTTCCTTCAGATTTGCACCGAAGCAGAACCTTGTCAGCAAATGAGTTTACATCATTAGCACTGGTGTTCAGTTTCCAGAAACACAAGAAAGGACGGTTGTATTGGGAAGGGGATGGGTGGGTTACATGCTTTGTTGAAATAGGAATGCAAACAAGAAGAGTTAGCAAATTCCTCGCTGCAGAAACTACATGTTTATTTTCATACACAATCAACTGATTGGTGATTGTGTCTAACATTTTTCCATTCAGGTCAAAATGTACTCAGAACGTGATGGTACAGTGTATATGGATGCAGCTGCTACTTGACAGTATGAGATTTGCACTTGTCCAACTTGCCTTTGAGGACATTAGTGGGAAAAACAAATAGGCAATTTTGGTAAAAGGCAATGAATGCCTTTCCACTATTAGTACTATATCCTTTAATACAAAGTAATCTTACTTTCATGACAAGACAGTTGGGGGGCTGTGCATTCTTCACTCTGACATTCAGTCCCACTCAAAAGGCTAGGTCCTCAGCTTGTGTAAATCCACTTAGCTCAGTTGAAGAGATGTCAGGTTATATCAGCTGAAGATATGATCCAGAAGCCTTGGTACTTCTCAGCCATGAATACTAGTACTCAGTCATGCTGGCAGCCTATCCTTAAGCTGTGCCCTTGTTTTTGCTCTTTCTGTACTTACTAGTCCGTTGTATGTTGACATGCCTATACATCATCCACCCTAGATCCTTTGAGCTGATAACCTTGGCTGGGATAGTGTAGCAACACAACAGTATTTTCTGGGTAAGTGGCAAGCAAGATGGTTAGCACTGCCAATTCTCTTTATTTTGTTTCTTTTCCCCATTAGGGACAAATTGCTAACTTTTCAAACATCAGCTACTAAGATGAACCTGTGAAATAGGCATTGTGCATACATAAGCAGGTATTGCACAATCAAATTGGTAACTATGTGCAATCAGGTGTTACATTTTGGAATTCTGTGTTTCTTTTCATTGTAGCTGGGAATTACTAAAAAATAGGTAGGTAAGTAAATAAATAACCCTTCCACAATGATCTGCTGAAGTTTAAATGAATTGGCTTTCACCATGCTTGGCCCTTTGTGTTTCCCAAGAACATTCCTGTTATTGAATTTTAGGGTGTGTCTACACAGCAGCTGGGAGGATGCTTCACAGCACTGGTAGACAGATACTAACTAACTCTGCTTGAGCTAGTACTGTTGCTGCATAGGCAGCAGCTTGGGCTAGCCACCTGCTATGTACCCAGGGGGTCCATTGAGTTCAAATGCAGGTGGCTAGCCTGAGCTGCTGCCTAGGCTGTGATGGCCATGTTGCTAGTTAGCACCCTGGCTAAAACAGAGCTAGCAGAGTGCGCATCTGTCTCCCAGATGCAGTGTAGAACTGCTGGCACCAACATTTGTGTAAAGCAAGCTGCATATATGAGTATTTGGAGAAACTGAATTTTCACTCTACAGGCATATTTGGGCTGGAGGTGCTTGATCCGTCATCCCAGTAAGGGAAGCGAACAGAAACAATAGGCCAGCTCTCCAGAACTGGCTGTTTGGCATGCAGTATAGTTCTAGAGAAGCAGAAGCTTGCAAAGGTGGCTTCTTGCTACTCAAGTCACTGAGTGACTGCATAGTTCTGAAGCGCAACAAGGAGCATGACATCATTGCACAGTGGAGTTACCCTGTCCCTGAAGTCCTTAATGTCATTTCTGATTCAGTCAAACAGACTATGAAAATGCACAGAAAAGCTCCCTGAACTTGTGGCATCTCAAAGTTGAAGGCCTCCACTCGAAACAGTTCAATGTGTTGTGTACGCTTTATAGACTCATAGACTCATAGACTTTAAGGTCAGAAGGGACCATTATGATCATCTGGTCTGACCCCCTGCATGCTGCAGGCCACAAAACCCTTCCCTGGACTCTGCCGTTGAAGTCCCCAATCCTGTGTTTTAGTGACTTCAATCGGCAGAGACCCTCCTGCTAGTGATCCCTGCCCCATGCTGCGGAGGAAGGCGAAAAACCTCCAGAGGCTCAGCCAATTTACCCTGGAGGAAAATTCCTTCCCGACCCCAAATATGGCGATCAGTAAGACCCCGAGCATGTAGGCAAGAGTCTCTAGTCTGACCCCTGTTGGCCATTATACTATTTACGTACCATTGCTTGGTTTTCCTTGGTTACTATGTTTTACCATTAAACCATTCCCTCCATAAACTTATCTAACTTAATCTTAAAACTAGACAGGTCCGTCGCCCCCACCGTTTCCCTCGGAAGCCCGTTCCAATATTTCACCCCTCTGATGGTCAGAAACCTTCGTCTAATTTCAAGCCTGAACTTCCCCACGGCCAGTTTATATCCATTCGTTCTCGTGTCCACATTAGTACTAAGCTGGAATAGTTCCTCTCCCTCCCTTGTATTTATCCCTCTGATATATTTAAAGATAGCAATCATATCCCCCCTCAGCCTTCGCTTTGTCCGACTAAACAACCCAAGCTCCTCTAGTCTCCTTTCATACGACAGGTTTTCCATTCCTCTGATCATCCTAGTCACCCTTCTCTGCACCCGTTCCAGTTTGAGTTCATCTTTTTTAAACATGCTCATTGTAAGCTGGTCAAAGGGGAGAATATGATCTTCATTTTCCAAGGATAAATATTTTGGATGGTAGAAATTAAACAAAACCCCTCCTTTACTTTCCCAGACATTTATATGATCAAAAATTTTCCAAGGCCATGTTTGCATTGGGTAAGCTAATATTTTGTCCATTAGCCTAAAATCGTAATGATGCTGGAGGCCTGTGATTCTTTTTTAAAAAATTCCAAAAATGAAAACCCTGCAGGATTATTAAAGTAAAATGTAATGCAAGGATATATTTTGTCTCATTTGAAAGATGCATTGCACTTAGTTATTCTGAAACCACATCATATTCCTCTGCTTGTCATGACCCATTTTTCTGATTACAAAAAGCTACCATAGTTTTTCATGTGCCAAAGTTACTGATACTGTAACTAACATTTAGGGTATTGACTTAGGCTTGCTTAGCAATAATTGAAATTTACTGCCTTGGGTGAAAAACCACATGGAGCAGCATCTGAGAATAAGTATGACCAATTTCACCTGTACTCCTCAAAGCAAACACCACTAAAATCTCAGCTCAGCATAATTCTACTCTTGATTGTATTTGAAAAGAATAAATCACAGAACTACTCCATGGAAAGAATTTTATTTTTTAGGAGAATCAATATTTTTTCATACTCTCCTCCAGTTTGGAGAAATATGGGAGCCAAGAAACTAGAGAGCCCTTGTGAGGCAGTGGATTTGGGCTACACTGCTTAATTTGGCTCACTATGGTCACTCCCCAGTTGCTCAGAGGAGTGCTAGGAACCAGTTCTTAGAGTGCAAAATGTATGGTGTTGAAATAGTGAAGCCATATTAAGAGGTAATTTTGTCCTCTGACCTTTTTTTTTTACTTAAAGTTTTGAGTTTCAAAGTGACTCATACTATTTCTCAGTCTGAGACTTCTCTTCCAATAAATTTTTGGATAACATGATGGTATAACTGCAGTTCTAGAGCTAAAGAAATATTTGGTAGGCTCAAATGTGATCTAGTTTTCCTGATTTATAACTGAAAAATCCATGTGTATTCTTTAAAAAAAGAGTCAGTGCTTTTTTTCTGAATAAATAAATGAAAACAACCAATCAATTCCAGCAGCCCAATATTCATGAAAAGAGCTGGTTGAAAAAATGTCCATTAAAACATTTCTCAATGGAAAAAGTCTTTCTGACTAAATCTTGAAAATATTTCTGTTTTCGGTGAGAACCCCAAAGCATTTTTTTCTTTCCTTTTAGTTTTTGGATTAAAACACTGTTGACAAAAATGAAAAAAAAAAAGTGTCATTCTCATTGAAATTTTTCATGGGGACGGGGGAATAATTTTCCATCCTGCAGTATTAATTAACAATGCTACTAATTTAAAGCTTCCAAGGGATGATTATAAGCAGAAGTGAGGGAAAATATATACCAGAATGTATTAAAATACCTGTGGGTATGTCAGCGGGTACACAACCCACAGTGGCAAGCTTTCCAGCCCGGGTTGACAGATTTGGGTTGGCGGGGCTTGTACTAATGCTCTAAAAATAGCTGTGTCAACAGTACTTTGAGGTTGTGGCTTGGGCTCTGAAGTCCACCCCTTTACCCCCAGGCTTGAGAACCCGAGCTTCTGCCCAAGCCACAACTTCAAAGCACTGCTTATGCAGCTAGTTTTAGAGCTCTAGCATGAGCCACTCTATCCCAAGTCTGTTGATCTGATCTGGGAGTTCACTTCCATGGGATGTGTAGACATACCTTTAGTGTCTTTAACTGAAAGGTAAACTCACAAGCTTCCTTTTACAGATTTTTGTTGTTGTTGTTTCAATCAGAGCCATGGGAAACACACAAAACTGCTTTTTACACACTTCTAGTTGGACCTTCTGAATTCCAGCCAGGAAATATCCTACGATCCTGAGCAACAAGTACCCCTCACCAACTCAGCATAATGTTTTCCCCTAAATCATCCCCATCAAAGGTGTAATATCAAATTGTCATCCTTACTAAGCAAACCATTGTAGAACCTAATAGGGTGGGGCATCCTGAACTGCTTAGGAGAAATACTCTACAGTGATGATTTCCCACAAACTCTAGGTGAACCTTTTAAAGTATTGGCCACTCTACATGCTGCAGTAGATGAATGTGACCTCCATTTATCTCTCATATTATAAATATTTTCAGTGATTTAAGGCATTCATTACTTCCTTTTGCTGTCAAGGAAGTGAAGGAAATACATTTCAGTAGCACTTTACAGAATGTACTTATCTTCACTCACTGCTGTAAATATGCAGTGATCATATTCTCACTGTGCAAAATAAATCAAAATGTGTTGCCAGCTAGTTCACTTATGTCTAAACTTAAGTTACAACTAGTGTCATTTTTTCCCCTGGTTATAAAATTCATACTTACATCATTTTTTTTTTAGACATTTCAGTATTTTGCAGCTTTATTCAGTGGAAACATGTTATAATAACATTGAGGTCCTCTGAGTCTTAATTTTGGGATACTCTATTTAGTTTTGTATTGATTGTATAATAGAATAAGGGAATACATAATAATCAGTAATTAATTATTTTTTATCCTTATCCCACCATTGTGCTTAGCATTCCGTACAACAGAATAAATACATTATTATAAAATACCACGCTCTTAAAATATAAAAATATACAATAAATGAGATGGGGGAGAAGGAAGACAATTTAAAAGAGAAAAGGAAAGGAATATATATATATATATATATATATATAGGATCAAAATTGGTCACTTTGAAAACAGCTTGAGAAAAATAATAGCCTTAAGGAGTTTTTTAAAAGTGGGGAGGGATGAAATGAAATGGATGAAATGGGATGGAGCAAGTTCCACACTGCAGAGGCCACTACAGAAAGATATTTGGTCCACTATACAACATAGGGTATGGGTGTGTACATATATTTATTTCTGACAAGCACATCTAGCTTACTGGGGTGATATCAAGAGACGGGCCACTGTGATGTCACTGGCTCAGAACCCCTAGTTTGCTTGTCTGCTATCAAGGAACAGGCCTTTTAGAGATTATTAGCTCAATACTTCTAGTTAACTGTGTTTATTTGAAGGCCTGGATTTCTATGAGGTCTCTGGCTTGGGGCCTTTGGCTTACTGGGATGATGCCAAAGCATAGGCCTTGCTGAGGTTACTGGCTCAGCAGCTCTAACATACTGGGTTGATATAAAAGTATAGGGTAGGTCTCTGTGAGGTTGCTGGCTCAGCTCTAGTGGTTAAAATAGATCAAAGTAGGAAGCAGAGCTCACTAGCTCTGGTGGTTTGTGTAGTTGTGGGTGTTGAGGCCATGTGCTGAAGTGACATGGTGGTCAGACGTGGTATGGGGCAAAGAAGAGGGAAAAAGGAATAAATGTTATTTGAAAATTCATGTCCACAAGCAGGCGCGGATGTGTATGAGAGAGAGAGGTGAGAAAGTGAGAGAAGAGTTTGAAGCAGTGAAGAGGGATAACCCTTGGGCTCTCCACTACTTTCTCATCCCCACACTGCCCATGCACTCCACTGTGGAGAGAGCCTGAAGGGTAGAGGGAGCCGACAGGCCCCTTTTTGCTTCCTCTGAATTCTGGCTAGGGAAAAGGGGGCTTGATTTTTAGTGCTATTCTCAAAGCCCCAGCTGTTGAAATCATGATCTTGCATGACAAGCTCAGCTTTCATTTCAAATTGCACTTATGTTCTTAGCCCTCACGGTTGCGGGGAAAACCTTGACAATGTGAAGTGAGGGCACTTTAAAGGCTGAAAACTCAGAGGGCAAATAAAGAGAACCTACCATTTAATATGTTTAAAAAAATCTCAATTTTAACGCAGGCTCAATATTTTTGGGGACATTTTCATGATTTTTGAATGGTTGAAGTCGGTAATATTTTGTCTGCCTGAGGAGTCCTCACTGCACCAGCCAGTGACGAGACGGGGGCAGGGGGAAGGGGGTCTGTGGTTGCTGGCGAGGGAGAGCAGGGGGAACTCTCCCATCTCTATTTAGCTGGGAAGGAAGCGATACCTTCCCCCACACCCTCTAACTTTAACCTCAACCTCTCCTCTCTCCACCCTTTCTCTCTCTCCTTTAATTCTCCTCTCTCCTTTTGATTCCATTTAGCTCTCTCCTCTCTCATTTGTTCACCTTCTTGCTTTCTTTCCATTTTTAATCCACTACCTCTCTCTCCTCCCTCATTTCCTCCCTCTCTCTTCCTCCTTTGACTGTGTGGTTGCTGTCCTTCCTTCTCCCCAACTTTCAAACCCAACCAGCAAAAAGACTGATTTGCCAAAACCTCATCTTTATGACTGTCTAAAAATTCCACCTTCCTACGTCCTGCCCACTAGGTGGAGTGCCAAAGCTAGTATCCTGTAGCCCCTCAGCTTCCCTCCTCTGATCACCAGGGTTGAGTAGGCCTCAGATTATGCTCTCCCTCATGCAGCAAGTATCATTGTTGCTGTGCTGAACAGAAGTTTGGTCTGTTGGCTGCACTGCTACAGGGATGCACTGGTGTGTATAAACAGAGCACATGTGCTGATTGCTAATGAGGGAATAACTTGAATAATATCTAGTATGGGAGCTTAGCCCTTCTCCCTCATGACATGTTTGCCATAAAACCTTAACCCACAAAATTTGAGTTAAGTTGACTGATCTGAATATAGCTGGTTTAAGTGGGTCAAGATTTCAACACAAAATACTCACCCAGCTCTACTCACAGTCCCTCGTATCGTGTCCATTGAGTTTACAGAAACAGAGTTAATTGCGTGGGTGTTCCCAGTATTTCTCAAGTATTTAATTTTCAATAGTACATGAGGAAGTGTGTATGCAGTTGGATGTAGCTTTTTTTTACATCCTCTGTTTATAGTACACAAATGTTATTTTCATAAAAAGTACTTCCTGGTCACCACTCTAACTGGCAGATATCATTCAAACTAAGCATCACTACGGGAGAGGCTTCAGAAAAGGCCTACAAGTGAGATAAAGGGGGCTGGATGGCAATCCGTAAATGAATACAGAGTTTGCCCTTCTGAAAGAACTACGCTGTCTAGTCAGAGTTGAGGCCATTTGTCAGGGTAATTTGAGGAAACTCACACTGCTGCCGGCAACATACCACTTCTGTGGAGAAAGAGAGGACTTAATTGTCCATCTGGCAGCTTTCACCAGCAGTAAATTCTCACACATTCAAGAAATAAAAGCATAAGGAGCACCAGAAACAGGTAGGGAATCAATTGCTACTAAACGTGTTAGGGGGCATCATGGATGCTTGTTGGACAGCTAGATTTAGGCAGAGTGACCCTCTGAGACTCACTCTTCCAGCTCACATCATTAAGCTAACTAACTAAAACTGCCCCTTTGCACACTATATTGTTGTTCATTTTAAGACATTACTATGGCTAAAGATGAAGTTGCACCATTTGAAAGTGAATGGAATTCATATGAATTTCTGCATCAGTAACCCTTCCTCCCCCACAAACGTCCCCTCCCAAAAACCCAAAACATTAGAGGGAGGCAAAACCTGGGAGAGATGTGTTATGTGCAGCTGAGACGGACAGAAGGGGGAAGAAGGATTAAGTGTGGAGGAGTTGGGAAGCAAGTTGTCAGGGGAAGGGAAGCCCAGTGGCAATTGGGAGGCTGGCTGAAGGTGGTAACTTGACCCTTATCGCCAGGATACCAATGGACTGGGGAGCAGCCCAGGACAAATTTGCTGTGCTTTGGGGATCTTGGGGGAAGGTTCTAGCACTGTGGTCAATTCACTCACTGCAGGCTGGTCTCTAGCCAGAGTCTGATACCCTAAGACGGGGGACTGGAGTCGGGAGGGGGAGGCAAGTGCCAGCAACACTCAGATTACCAGCTCCTGGGTAGTGAATATATGACAGGAGCACCTAGTATCACCCAAGGTTAGGACTTGTGTCTCCATTCCAGTAAGTGAGACTTATCTTAGATAGCAGTAGGAACATGGATATCAAGAATGACCCAGGGCTTTTTAATGTACACTGGCCCTGCTCACACTCCCTTGTTGTTTTCCTCATTCAGATGAAAAGATCTTGAAAAAAGAAAAACTCCAGATTAAAAATGATACTAACAAAGCACTGTGAGTAACTTTCTCCTCTTCCTTTTGGTTTGCTGAGCCTTCCAAAAAGATCACAGAGATCACTTTATTTTTATTAGGGTAGCTCCTAGAGGCCCCCATGTGCGAGGCACTGTGCCAACATATAGTAAGAGACAGTCCCTGCCCTGAAGAGCTCACATCTAAGTGGAGGAGACAGAGAAAAGATATTTTATTCCCATTTCACAGAGCAGGATTTGAGACACAAAGGTTAGGTGACTTTCCCAAGATTATATAGAAAGTTTGTGGCAGAGGAAAAAGGAATTACATCTCCTGAGTCTCAGTCCAGTGCCATAACACAAGCCCTCCCTTCATCTCATCACTCTGTACTGGATCTTCCTTATACCCTGGCTTAAAATAAGCTTCATTTTCTTTGTAAAAAGTGAGCAATAAGTAATAAGAAATAGCTGACTTCCCTAGAAAGGAACAGATAAGTGTGCACTTGGCTGTGGCATTAAAATATGGGCAGAAGGAGCTCTTTTTGTGTGTAGGGGTACTATGTAAGGAAACTGTAAAATAATGGTGCCAATTAAATGCTTTATTTACTGTTTAGCAACAAAGAAGCAGTATTGTTAGAGTATCTTGGCATTATTATGGACTATTAATACAGAGGGCATTGTAAATAGCTGGTTCATAATAAAGTCTGCTCATGTTAATGCTCAAAATTCAGCAAGATCTAGTACCTAAAGAGATACTAGCTACCTTCATCGCTTTAAAATTGTTGTCACTGCACAATCCCAGGAGACAAGGCAAGGGAACAGACTGGAATTTTACATTTCAAGAGGGAAAATAATCAATTTCAATACATGAAAGACAGAACTACTGGTGCAGAAAGGCACTAAATCAACTGATCAATGGCAGTAGAGGCTTGACAGAAAATCTAACAAAAAAAGACAAAGTAGCTGCAGACGTATTCTGCATTCCATCAATACCCTGGGCTCCTAGAGAAGAGATTGGAGAAAACTCAGAGTTTAGAGAGAGCGTAGAACTTTCCACAGTAAACATTTTTGTTGAATTAAAAAGCACAGTTGTACTTGAGACTAAAGGAAAGCATGTTTGTGCCTGATGTGTTGAAGAAACTGTTCAAGTACAGTTCATCCTTATGTACATATTGCCCCACTGATGCTGGCAAAATCAGTTTCAGTTTGATTTTTCAGCCATGAATATTAAAGTGGCTGAAAAACACCCGGGTTTTTTGTAGGACTGAGATTTTGTGTTTAAAACTGAATTGTGAATCAAACCCTTTTGTTGTGATGGTGGTGGTGGTGGTGGTTTTGCCCTTTACCTCTCCTTTTTGCTGAGAAAGAAAAGACTCAAAGTTATTTTCTTTTAAAACAGGAGTGGGGACAGGTGGCGTGGCTTTTATAGTTGAAATGTCAAGAATATCTGCTCTTCCTCTCTTTGGAGGCCCTGAACAGTGATGCCACTCAAAGGTATAACCTAACATGCAGCTCTCCCCACTAAGGAGGAAGGGGATGTTGATTTTTAAGGATCCTATTTATTCTGGAACAATATGGTGAGTACTGCTTAAGGATCAGCACCCTCTCCCCTGTCAGATGCAGGGAGGAAGAGTAGCAGCTCAATTTGGAGCTTTCAATCACAATTCAGGTCCATTAAAAACCTTGAAGAAGGACCTTCAGCAGGGAGAAGGAACTGAGGCCTTGATATTGCTAATGTAAAAAACAAGCACAACCACTCTTTTTTTGGCAGGGGGAGGACAGAAGAAATAGGATGGGCAGGAAATAAATATTTGAGACATCTCTCTCTCTCTCTCTGTCTATATATATATATATAGATGTATGGTGGAAAATCAGGAGGAGAATAGATATCTATGTTGTATCTAGAGATGTATCTTGATTCAAACACCCTACTCACACCATTGTCTGCAGGTACTTCCTAATACCTGACGTGCCCAGTGGATATGCTGAACACCAGCTTATATTGGGGGTAATAGTAATTCCCAGAATTAATGTAGCTTAAGGTGACAAAACTCACTAGCCTAGAGGTGGTTTAGCTATTAAAATACTTAATGCAAAATTCCAATTGCTTGTTTAGTTTCTTCTGTTTCATCCATCACTTGTTTCATGCTACAGGTAGAATCAGCATTATATTGCCCTGCATGTGCACAATTCACAAAGTGTTTCTTTCACCATTTCAAATATGTGAAAATTTGTACTTGCTGTCTGTGTGGTATTGTAAATCTCTTTAGAATAAAGCCTAAATGGTAGCTCAGGTGTATTTCTTCGTAGGAAATTACAAAGCTCACATTAGGAGCAGGTAGTTGTCTTAAAAGGGTCAGTGGCAAGTCATGACTACTGACGTTGCTAGAAGCACAGTGGATAAAATGCATTTCACATTATGAAAAAGACAAACAAGGAGCATAATACATGTGAAGACAGATAGCTTTTACTTCACCAAAATATCTATTGCCTCTGGACAAACCTACTTTACTAAATCTAACCTGTGGGCTCATGTTACATCTAAAAGGAAAACTAAACTCTGGAAAGTAACATAAAACACTAATCAAAACTATTTCATCACACTTAAACAACTCAAATTGGTTAACAAAAGCTTTTCCTTTCAGCTAATGCTGACAAGCAGGAGGACTCCAAAAGCTGTGTTTCATTCTTGCAGAGGTAGAAGATAGCTAGCAAAAACCACAGCTAAGGAAGTTTGTTAAGACCAAACTGGGAATTGTTTTATGAACTGTGCTGAGTAGAACTTTAATTAGCCGCTCGCAGGTAAGCCCTAAAGTCTCTGTTGGGTCCAAGTATATTTTTCAATATGAGATTAAAGTTTAAATTTGCTTGAGTTTAAATTTAGAGTATGTTCTCCAGCATAATACCCGGAGAAACCTCTGGGGCTCTAGAGTCCCCAGTGGTAACAGTATGTTCAGTGTTCAACCATAAAAGGAGAGAGAGAGCCAACAGTGCAACATTCAGATTTCCTTCCTTTCTCCACATATACTGTCCTTTCTCATGAAGTACTTCCTGAACATAGAGTTTTCTAAGTTCCTAGACATAACCCTGTACATAAACATATCATCACACTATAACAGTTCCTGTTGGGAAGCTATCTGTCATACCATTCCTTTTGTCACATTTATTGGGGATAGACAAATTAAACACAAATCCCATAACCCGCCGGTGTCTTTAACATTCTATTATACCCCCTTATATAAAACTTAATACAACACCAAGTCTTTTTTTTTTTTTGAGTAACTCTTAACTTGCTTAGGAATGAAGGTATTTTCCTCTGAGTTTGGGAATGTTGTTCTTTTGTGCCTTAGTGTTGTACAATGTCTTATACTTTGCAGGCTGTTTGATGTTGGTATGAGTGTGGGTCTTTCTTGTGATGTCAGGACACTGCCTTATATTTGGTTTTTCTGATGGTATGGTGTTTTGAGAGTCTATTCCGACGTCTATCGACTGCTTACATGCCTGTGTTCCTTCCAGGTACTGCTGATCAAGACTCAAAGGACTGTGTATTTCACTGTCCTACATGTCCATGTTTACGTCATATGTTTGTAGTGGGTGACTGTATTTGCAGTTTTGGTGAAATACATGCCCATTCACCACCATGTTATATGAAGGAGGGTATTTATCTGTTCACTACATATAGCTTGCTTCCAAGTCCAGGATTTGTTCTGAGGAAACAATATGACCTTAACAGGGTCTCCCAATTTACAGTCTTGGGAGGTCTATATCTTCTTTATAGTAGGCTTTGGCCTTTGCATGTCTTTTTTCCTTTTTTTGGTTACTCCTACTCTCAGTTCTGGTTGTAGTAATGCTGGGGCTATAGTCACCAGGGTAATAGGCATGTGTCTTAACATCAAGCATCTTACTTGACTGATATGAAGGCCTTCTGTGGAAGTATTTGTTTCTCCATTCAAGAATGGCTTGCTATACATTTTCTTTGCTTTTTGAAGCTTTCTTTATTGGGTCTTAGAAATTTTAACTGCCACTTCAACTTTGCCATTCGACTGGCTGTGGGGTAGTGATGACAGGATGTGACTGAATTCCTGTTCCTGGGTAAATTGTCGAAACTCAGTGCAAGTGAACTAGGATCCAATGTCCTAACTTACCGTTTGGGACACCAGGCCTACTGAAATGCTTCATTGCTTTGTCTGTAAGGGTCACTTTGGCAGTGTTCATCTTGTTCTCAGAAGTTTGAATAGTAATCTACAACAATGAAGTAGCTCATATGATTTGTGGTGAAAAGGTCCATTCCTACTTTGCTGTTAGGGATGCTGTGAATTTTCATGGTCTCTTTTAGTTGTTTGGCCTGCATTTTCCCACGTGTCATATCTTCTCAACAGATCTTGGATATCCTTGCTCATGTTTGGCCAGTATATGGTGCCTCTGGGTTTCCAGATGCATTCTGCTATTCCAGAATGGCTCTGATGTATCGCTGAGAGAGTTTCTGTTCTCATTCACTCAGGTATCATGATTTGACTGCCTTTATATATGATGCTATCATGTATGCTCAGCTTGTCTTGATAGTTCCAGTATTTTTGAGAGGTAGGTATTTCTCCCGTGGTGTTTGCCTGTGCTGACAGAATGATGAACGTGAGCACTTGTAAATTTTTGTCTTAGAAAGTTTGTTCTCAGATTCTTTCCAGTTCCTGCATTATCTCTGCTTTGTATTTGTGCATTTGCTTTTGCACAAATTTTGGTGTATTTTTCCATGTATTTTCTTGCTTTCCATGTGCTACTTGGTGAATGATCTCAATGTCTGCTCTATTTATGCTCTGTATTTTCATGTGAGCTTGTTCAGTAGCTTTGCACATGTCTATAGCTCTTGGTAGAGTTAGTCTAGATTGCTTGACCATTCTCATTTGAACTCCTGCATCTTTCATCACTGCAACTAATCTATAATTAATTAGTTCATGTTTTACGATTTGATAGTCATATGAGTCAGCTCTGGACCAGATTACGAGATGTCCCCTCCCTGAGGAACCAGATGATTCCAATATAAAAAGAGCAGGAAACTGTAGAGAAGGAGTGACTGAGAGTATAGCTTCCAGAGGCAGGGAGCCTGGCTGTAAGCTGGGGAAGCTCAGGAACTGGGACTGGGGAAGAAGACCTGGCTGAGACAGTACCTCAGGGAGGAGGGGCTGTGCCCAGTTTAAGACCAGGTGGAATATTTGCTTTTATATTTGTTTCTGGAATTCCATGAACAAGGAAACCAGACTCTGAGAAGGGATGTGGATTGGATGAGAGACTGTGGGGGGTTTGTTTAAGGAGGCTGAAGTGGGAGAAAATAGAGGCAGGGCACTTGTCTGGCCATGAGAGAGAGCTCATGAGGATGGCAGTGAAGCCTGTTACATAGGATTAAACATGGTTCCTCTTGGTCTGCTACTGACCTATCCAGATGCTGTTGGAGAATATGGCAGCCTTCGTACATTGCAGCTAACAGTTTGGCTGTTCTTATTTTGTTGGCATTTTTATCCATTCCCCTAGCAATTTTGTAGTTTTCCATTATGATCTAAAGAATGTCCAGTTGCTAAGCGCATCCCCTTTTGTGTCCATCTGCTTAGGGACAGGAGTCTGGTATGCTGCCATGATCACGGTTCTCTCTTTTTGTTTTGTTTTTATGTGCAATAATCTTAGTTTCTGATTTCACATACCTGCAGGAGCCCACTTACTTTTGACACTATGTTCAGTGTTAAAGCATACCAGGAAATAGACAAGACAGTGCAACCTTCCGGTTTATTCCTTCCCCCACATATACTGTTTTCTCTCATCAAGCATGTCCTGAAATTAGTTACCCAAATTCCTAGACATTACCTTATACATAAGTATACTATTCTACAACACCTTCTGTTGGGATGTTATCTATTGTAACATTCTAGGTGATGTTCCCAGCACACTGGACCTCTGCCGTGTGTTTTACCAAACATACTAACAGCAAAAGAACTGAGGAAATAAATATAAAGGAGGTGGTAGATGGATAATAAACCTCACAGGTCTTGGTTGCCTATTAAAATCCAGATCAGGTCAGCAGCAATGAGTAAAAGATCAGCAGCCCAGATCAGCAGTACTGACAGCTTTTCTATGGTCTATGCGAAATGAGTTTAGTGCCCTCAGCCCAATTTCCAGGTAATTGGTGCCAATATCCAAAAGTCACATTCACATTTAGCAATAATTGGCATCTACTAGGCAGCCTGAGCAGAGAGACCAAGAATTAAACACATGGTCATGCAGCATGACCTACTCTTTCACTCAGTGAGATGGCTTGTCCAGTTCAAGGATGAGGTACATTGGAGGGGCGTTTGTGGGGGAACTTGCACTGCTTGTTGCCTGTTTTGTGGATAAACAGTTTCCAGCGATGTCAATCCGACAATCCTCATGAGAACGAAATTCACTTAAATGGTTAGAAAAGCCTACATTTTGGCTGGAAATACTGAAACAACTGCAATTCTGTTGCATTTCTACAGGACTGTGTGCTATTGTTAGCATAAAGGGATGCTGTTAGCTGATGCTTAGGCTGAAATTTAGCTTTTGTTTAAACTTATACTGTGCCAAAGCAAAGATGACTAGAAATGTTTTCATGGAATATTTTAAATTTTGTTCAATCATTATTTTGAATTTAATTCTTGAAGTGATTCCCCCCCACCTCTGCCACCCTGAAGTGTTTGCAATCCAAACATATAGGCTGGAGAACAAAAGCCACAAGACAAAATCAGGTTCACGGAATAGGACTCAGTCCTGCTTTCTTTGGAATAACCGTTCATTTCCAGATCTGGATATTTTTGTTAGCCAAATATATCTAGTAACAGTCTTACACAGTGCTGTCAAGTATTTATCTGGCAGCGCCACTAGGAGCACTTACAATGCAATTACTTAAGTCTCAAGAATGTTCAGTTTTAGAGAATTTCTGTGGGCTATCCAAGATATAGTTAGCTGTTTTCATTGGGAAAGGTCCTTGTTAAGGGCCCCCAGTCACATCAATGGGAGTTGATTTGATTTGAGAGCAGGGTTGGACTCTAAGTCATAGAGTTAAGGGGGAGGTTAGTTTAATTCAAGTAATGACTAAACAAAAGTAGGCAACCCTAAATATTTGATTGAACAACTGGCCCATGAGAAAGGGGAAATATTTCATTAGTGAAGCAGCCTAATCACTTGCTCCTTCTGCTACTTTTGTTATCCACCATAGGGCAGACTCTCTCTTTTAGCTGGGTTTTGCTCGGTGCAGGAGAATGTTTGGGGAGAGTCAGGGAGCTGCTTACAATTCCCTGATTCTGAGGGCCAGTTTGCACTGTCCCAGTCCCAGCCTAAGACCTGCTCCAATGTATGCCAGCTGAGGGTTGGTGTAGGAAATAGCATTGTTTTGTCCCACCCACTCCATCCCCTGACTTGCCTCCTTTGTAGGGGTAGAGGGCAGTCGATACAGGAGTTCCTCCACGAGAGAATTCTCAGCTGGCCAGTTGCAGCCAGAATCCAGGTCCTTTATACCACCTGAATGGGACAAAGAGGCCTGGTGGAAATAGAGACTCTCACCCTTTGATTGTATTGTTGCCAGACATCGATGTGCCATGTACTAACAAATAATTCTACAGCTTCAGTTCTACCTATAGTATGAAGCAAGTGTCTAAGGAAGAGAAGAGAATAAAGACGCAAAGGGAATGCAGATTTTCTAAGTATCTTGTCAGGGATGATGGATGTTGCAGGAATATTTTCTGTTTTAATGCACATACTGATCTGATAGTTCTGGTTTTAAGTGCAGAGTACAATGAAAACTGAAGTCTTGCATGCAATATTTTTTTTTAATTTCTTGTATTTTGTCTACAGGCAAAAGTCTAGGACATAGTAATAAAGGCTGAACATTTTGCTAGTATTTGAGGTTTTAAAAAATGCACATAATTTCTGTACGTGCACATGAGAGTTGGGGGACTAATTGCATTAAATAAAGGGTGAAGACTGTATATAAAAAGAATCTTTGCAAGGTTATATTTATAATGGTCTTCCTTTGTCCAGCCTATACAATAATGTTGGCCCACATGAAGAAAAGATGAAGATGGCTATCCTGATCATGCAGTGATCAGCTAATTGGTTTCTCCAGCTAATTAACCATCTTAAAGATGGTAGAATCCTCTCCCCGTCCTCATTTTTTTCCCAGTTGTTTGCATGCATGCATTAAGAGCAAATAACCTTTGAAGGGATAATGCCTTCATCAGGAATGGAAGACTATTACCCTATCACAGTGGTAAATAATATGGCTTCCTGGAATTCTGGATATGATATACTATTTGGTGGAACTGATCCTGAGACTCTGAAAGGGGGTTAGGTCACTGTTAAGGGGCATCTGAAGAGTGGGTATCTATTCTGTCTAGATCATACTCCTCATGACTTCCCTGTTCCTCATATACCTCTTGATAGAGAGTGCACATGTGGATGGGTTAGGTTAGTCAATATAATTAGGAATGTGTTTTTATTTCCAGCACTTCTTTGTTACTGAGTTTTGGGGTGACTTTTATTGTAACTGTATGTAAATCTAAAAATTGTATGTATAAAACACACCCTGATTCTGACTGCTTTGCATGGCATTTGTATAATTATTATTTCTACTAGAAAAGCTCACTTAACAAAAGCTCTATGATTTCTTCCAGAATCTATCCGTAGTGACCTCTAGTGGCACTGGGGGTGGTTTAATTATTGGTTTAAGTTGTTTATTTGGTGTTTCAAAAGTTTGTTTTAAATCTCTACAGAAATATGTTGAAATGTTGGACATTTGTATCAAGTTTGGAAAAAAATAAATATTAGTTGAAAACAAACAATAACACATTGCTTGAATATTAATTCAGTATCATCCCTGCTGTATTTGATCTATGGGCAGTAAGAGTCTCTCAAGATTACTGCTATATTTATGATACATTTTTTCCTACCCTATCTTACAAGATTCCTTGTTAAATGGAAAGATTGAATTTCATTGGGATTCTCAGTCTACCATGACCTTTTTAAGTAGAGCATAATAAAAAGCACAACAAGAATATGATACCATCCAGCAACTTATCTGGGGCCAGCAGGTGACATTCCTTGATATTTGCAGTGACCTTCAATCTCACTTTGCTCTGAATTAAATACAGCAATAACAGAGACATTAAAAAACCCTTTATAGAATTAGAGATTGAGGATAACAACAAGAATTTTATCTCTTTTCTTCTGATAAACAATTATCCTGGTCCTTTCAAAGGGCAAGGAGAATTGGCCCTCTTTTATAGTCACTTCTCCTTGTGTGTTAAATATTTGTTCACCTGCTTGTTACTCAACAGCCAAAACAAATTTGATATGAAGAATGGAAGGTTCTGTTTGTGCTTTAAGGGCCTGATCCAATGCCCATTGTTGTGAATGGGAATCTTTGGTTCAGATGGCTGCTGATGGTGATAAGATGAGTCATTTTCATGGTTCTGATTAAGCTGTTACTTGGCACATTTTTATGGTTTACAGCAGACTCAGTCCTGCTTCCACTGAAGTCAGTTATAGTTTTGCCACTGACTTGAATGGGGAGCAGGATTGGGCCCTATTCATATTCTGGGATAAGGCCCCTCTCCCCCCCAAAAGCTTTCTTGCGTATAGAGACCAAAGCATTCAGTGATAAGTGACAGCATATTTGTCACCACACTGGACACTTGAAATATGGCAGTCCACTTCTTTGAAAAGTTACAAAACCCACTGCCTATCATTGTCTGCAGACAATCCATTGCATCTGCTTGTCAGTTCATCTGCAACTTGAATCTCTTGACACAAGGAGAGGGTGAAATAAAATGCTCTGTAAAATGCACTGTGGACTTGCAATGTACCTAAATGTGATACTCCAGTTCAAAGAAAAGTGTTTGAACCAGACTACAGTTACTGACAAACATATTATTAATGGTCAGCCATCAAATGCTTTTGATTAAGAAGAGAAATACTGTAGCACTATAGAAGGCCATTTTTTCCTATTATAGTGGATGTACTTTAAGAAAGGTGAGCTGCTTTTTTAAAAGATTAATTACATCTGCACGATATTTTATCCTTTCTTGACATCAGGAGAAAAGAGAAGCTGACTTCACTTTACACTATTTGAACAATAGTTGACACTAGATTTGTTACTAGATCTAGCTGAATAGTGTAAAATACTGTCTGGGACTATTCACTTGAATTGAAAATTTCAGCTGTGTGTGCACCCTTTTTGCATTTGTTTTTTAGGACTATCCAAATCATTGGCTTCTATTCGCACAAAAGCTAATTTTAACCAGGTCTGCTTGAGTAATCACCACTAGAAACATTTAAAATTTGCACACATGAGTATTTGATGGAACACGGCTTGATACAGAACAGAGACAGAGGGGCCAGGTTTTCAGGGGTATTTAGGCACCTGCTGGGATTTTCAAAAGCACCAGGCAAGTTATGTATTATTATCTATTGTTTGTATTACTATAGCACCTAGGAGGCCTAGTCATCCAGGACCCTATTGTGCTAAGTGCTGTACAAACACAGATAAAAAAGATGTCCCCTACCATGAAGACCTTACAAGCTAAGTGTAAGTCAAGAGACAAGAGATGGATACAGATGGAGGGAAGAATATCTTGATGGGAGTTGAAATCAAAGAGAGTTTGGGACCTATGTTGCTTAGGCACTTTTGAAAATCCCACTATGCACTTACATGAATCTTTAGGTGCCTAAATATCATTGAAAACATGGCTCATAGCTCTAAGGCCCCTCACTGGAGCCCTGGCATGGAGACAATTAAATAGCCCAGATAAGCACAGGTGCAATCAAGGGGGAGAAACACTGGGGCAGGGACAAGTGGTTTTTACCCAAAAGTTGGGAGGGGGCATACAAGGATCTGGATCCACAGGTGAGCTTGTTTTCCATCCTTCCAAAAGTCCCCCAGCCACACCATGTCCTGCATTTATACTGTAGATGTGTCTGTGTGCGCATGGCCACGCTTGTGTGTGTGTGTGTGTGTGTATATATCGTGTATAGTGTCTTGTGTGTCCCCTAGCACTCTATCCCCCCCACTACCTTTAGGTTCTACATCCCTCTTTCCTCCCTCTCCCCAGCTGGGATCTACACCAGCACCAGAGTTGGCACTTTTGTGGGGAGCCAGCATGGCACTCTGGTACTTCTGATAATTGTATTGCGATGCTTCTGGGGGAGCTCTGGTCAGTGACTTGACCAGCCATATGCTATTCTTGTTGTTGATATCATGCATTCCAGTGCTTTTTTTTGTAGAATTTGAGCACTGTTCTCTACCCCTCTATCGCTCCCGGTGCTCTGTGTCTACTCCCAGCACTCTGGCCCTACACGTGGGTTCTCTCCCCCAGTGCTGTGTCGCCCAGTCTCCCTAACCAGTGTTACCCAATTAGAGGAGCCTGTTGCAGGACAGGAGCAAGAACTAAAGCCTCTGCCAGCTGCAGCAACAATGAAGACTGCTGGCATCTCTAAGAGCCAGGGCAGAGGGAGACAGAATGGTTTGGTCCAAGGGGGTATCAACTAGACATTAACAGCAGTAGGGCAATATGTTTTAAGTGGAAGAGGGCAAGCCCTTTTCATGTTTTCCTCCCCAGTCATAGGGCAAGGAAAGGTAGGTGACGAATATCACTGAAGAGGGGAAAATTTGGGGGCATATTTCTCCACCCCTCCTTCCCATTCTCCCTGTGGTTGCACCTATGCAGACGAGTATCTGACTGCACCCTTCACAACTAAGGCCCTGCCTGTGCATTGGTATCCATGAGTGTAGACTCCTGCACCTGTGCAAAGGTCAGCTGGGATCACTGTTCAATAGCCTTGACAAATAGTCCAGTGCAAGACTGGGGCTGATGGCAGCACATAGCCTCACTTTGAGTCAATGACTGTGGTTATGACCGAAAATTACAGACTAGCAAATCCAATGCATTTGGTATATTTCATATTGAACTGGGCACTATTTAACATAGCAAGGATCAGAATTCTCAAAACTCCTCAGCAGAGTCCTGGCACAGAACCAGTTTAATGAATCAGTAAAGGATCTGTTCCTTTGTTGCAAGGACTGAACATGTAGACACTTAGGCCCTGATCCTGCAATTTGCTCCATGTGGGAGGAGCCTAAAATCTGTGCAAAGACCCAAGGAAGTCAGCTGAGCTCTCCATGGGTGCAGGGGCTTGCCTGAGTGGAACAGATTGAAGGATGGGGGTCTTTGGTTGAAAACCAAAACCAAACTCAAAATTAGATGTTGGGGTGTAAAAAAAAAAATCTAATCTTTAAGATGACCTTGAAATGCTACAGTGCCTGTTGTGTTAAAAAAAAAATCACATGCGATTCATGTTCATTGTAGTTCCAACAATATGTTTTCAGAGCTTTCCACCTTTTCATGTAGCTTTTTTAAAACTTGGATGGTATCCGCCAAACTGTAGAGAAAGCTGCAATTTGAGAAGATATTTTTTCCCCTGTGAAATGGTTTGCCATTTTTCATTGCATTTAGGAGTTGTATGCTATCCTGAGGTGGCTAACAGAGATTATGATAAATTTGCAAGGCATACTGTACTTAGAAGAAAAAAGATGGAAAAGTTCCTCCACGCTTAATTTTCCCCCCATCTGTAATCATTAGGCTTTAAAGGGCCCATACATCTCTGTCATTTAGATAAAAGGCATTGATTACTTAACTGTTGCTCAGACATTTCACACACCTGGTTTTAGATGACATTTCTGGGGTAGAAAGAAAAAAAAAGTACTGTAAAAAGTGTTCACAGTTTGCAATGTCAAACAGTATTACATCAGGTCATAAACAAACCCAATTAGCAGTGAGAAGGTTCAGAGCCAGGGCTTTAAGCAAACTCCAGCTTCATTAAATGTTTCCTGCAGTGGAGCAAGGCACTGGGCAGTATAAACCAAACCCTCCAGTTGATGATTTATAATAAAACACAGTAACATTTTAGAAAAGCTTTGCCTTTCCCACCAATTGGTTTCTTGCCAGGGTCCAGCAAAACCTCAGCAAGGGGTTAAGTAGGGGTCTAGAGGGACCACTTGACATCTGCTACACTTGTGACTTTTTGATCCTGTGTTTTTCTTGCTGTTGAGGGGCTGGCCTACAGTAAAGGCTGTGTGTGTGTGTTTCCCAGAGCTGGTCAGGCTGGGGGAGTGCATGGGGGGGAGAAGGGGGGCGGTGGAGGAAAGAAAACAGCTCCTTGATGACAGATCAAATGAAGGCAAAAGAGAGAAGAGGGGGATTACACACTAGGTAATGATGATAATGGAAAGGAAAACATTGGGGGTCTCATGTGTGAAAGCCTTTGTCTGAAGGAATGTAAACGGCAAGGATGTTTTGATACCATAAACCAAAACTTTATGCAAGTGTCAATGAGAAGAAAATTACTTAACTTCGATCCATGGCAATCCACCCTGTCTAACTGGCGGATCTTGGCCTCAGCCCACTATGGTACTATTTTCTCCTTTCTAAAAATAAAACCAAATAAAGCTGATGAAAGCAGGTGGTGGACTGTGTCATAGCTAGCAGCATACTAAGTACTGGTGCTCTAGAGACAAATCAGTGTGCAGCTAGGTGGGTGATCCATGTTCCAGTCCCAGGTCTGGCCTGTGAGGCCCCGGAAGTCTGAGCTCATGGGGTTGGAGACTTACGAATGCAGAGGAAAACCTCAGTTTGCACTTTTTAAAAACAGTACGTTTCCAGCCCTTTCCCCTGACAAGAAAGCCTTGAAAATGGAAACAAATATAAATGTATCACTAGCGATGGAAGCTTGTCTCTCTGATTTTTCCTAAAGGTAATTTTTCATTGCCCCTTCCAGCCTCAGTCCTCTCCCAAAGCTGCTTTTGGGGACCTGTGAACCTCACAGCCCAGACTCCTTTATTTATTTTTGGATAATTCAGGCCAATTTGTTGCTGTGTCGATGTTGCCACCCAGGCTGCTGCTGCTGGCACATGGCTCACTGCATGCTCCATCTCAGATGGCCAGCTGCATCTAAGCCCATTCATTTGCAGAGCAGGCCCATGGCTCTGACTACAAAGGATATATCTTTGTAGCACAGGAGGCAGTCTGGTCTAGTTGACTGAGCATGGGACTAAATTTACAGTGTTGCCAACTCTCGAAATTTTCATCACAAGTTTTGTGATTTCTAGCCCTCATGGTTGCAAAACAAGCTTGAAAATGTGAAGCAAGTGCACCCTGAAGGGTCCGAAATCAGAAAGCAATTAAAAAGAGCCCAACATTTATTCTTTTTAAAACTCTTGTGATTTTTAAGATACTCTCGTGATTTTTTTGGTCTCGAGTCATGATTTTTGAATGCTTGAGGGTAGCAATGCTGAAGATCAGGGGACTCCTGTGTTCTAATCCAGGATCTTGACACTGACCCCTTTGTGGCCTTAGTAAAGTCACTTATCTTTCTGCCTGATTCCCCATCTATAAAACAGAGAGGACAATACTCAAAATGACAGGGCTGGACTAGCAGGTTTATGCAACATGGGCAAAATCTTATGAGCAGCCGTCAAAGATGTGCGTGTGCGTGTGTGTGCATAATACTTACGTAAAAATATACATACTCACATCATATATATTTCCTGGTGTGGTCTGGTATAACAGTTTTTATTAGCATTAATTTGATCTACATAACTGAAGAGTACATACATTCTATTTACGCGTGCACATGTGTGTAGTCTTATTGACTTGAAATACCCACTATATTGGAAAATGTAAACATTGCCTCTTGGCTAAGATGGTATATTAGCATCTGGCTGGACACCAAGATTCAGCAATGGGGCACGGGCCAGTCATTTCTACTTGTAATATCATATCATGTGCCAGATACTGCTGCAGCAATTAGTTGTTACATTTGGGCATTAAAAGCCCTATTTAATATTATATTTAGTTACCACATCTCTCTTGTTTTTAATTCCCCCTCCCTTCTCTTCTTCCTTCATTATCTTTTGTTATCGCGCACATTCCCAATCTTAACCTTCGTCCCTTTTCATCTCTCACTCCTCCTCTTTCTAACCTATTCTCCCTTTCCTCTGTCCTCCTAAAACAATGCAATGGACATGATATAAATCATACGGACTAGAGACTGGCTTGAAGCTAAACCCAACTGCCAAATCTCATACAGATGTAGGGAGAAGTTCCAAAGCAAATCTGGCTGTGATTCTCAGTTGCACGGCCCCCATCTCCACAAGGAGCTCAGTCAAGACCCCCTGTCTGACCATTCCAAGATTCCGGGGGTTAAAAGTCAGATCAGGATTTGAATTCTTGACCAGAGTCCATCTCCATCCTGAACATTCAGATCCCCAAAATAAAGGGCAACGAGGGTGATTTTATGAAAGGCTGATTTCCTAAAGATAATCCCACTTCTACTCTTACCCATAAAGCCTTTAGCCATTTTCTAGGGGAGCTGTCTCATGGTTTATTGCAATGTAGAATTTCCCAGAAACTCATCACTGCAGCTGTGATAAATATTCATCCAAAAGCCTTTGGTTCATGTGCAGCCATCTGGAAATTGCAGTGGGACAACTCCTAACTAGAACTCATCCTGCTTTCATGTGCCATGATTTCTGCAAAGCTTAGTCTCCAGTGAGGACTTAAACTAATCTCACATATTTTATGAGTGAAAATCCATTTACAGTGAGAATGACCCCCACTGACCAGAAGTTTAAATAAATGCCCTCTGTACATATTTTCTACAGTGGGAATCAAGTTCCATACACATGATGTAAGCAGGACTTGAACAAGCTTTTCACCTGCACTCTGAACAGAAATCATTTACAAAGAAAACCAAAATGACAGCCATATGCATGGGACTTTTTTATTGGCTGTGGCCAGGCTTACAGCCCCCAAGTAGGGGTAGCTTCTGATTTGAAGATGCAATTGAAAACAGGTGCCCACCACATTGCAAGTAAAAAAAAAAAAGATACACTGGCTGTTTGGAAACTCTCTGGCGATTCTTTCAACTGCTGAAAATATGGAGACAACTTCCTACCCCTCAATCCAATCCATACACGCTCCTCCCTGGATAATTAGGGTACCTGGGAGAATATGGTCATGCTGCCCAGTTCAGTAGAAGAAAATGTGAAAAAGATTAAGGAGGCTCGAACAAAACATCAAACTGGTCTTGAACTGCTGGAAAAGAAGGTTTTGTTCAAGTCCCTGTCTTGAAGACCTAGGTGACCTTGCTGTGAAAGTCTGTGACTGTGACTTGAACGTTTGCTTTGCTCAACTCGTATTTAGCAAATAAACTAAATGTACTGCCCGTGTTTAGGGTAAATACCCAAGTATGTTATTTTAAAAAAATTACAGCTGGACAATGCAGGACAGGATTGGGTTTCCTTTTTATTTGTTGTCATCAAATGCTCCTGATCATTTTTAGCGCTAAGGCTCGTTAAGTGGATGTTTTAAAATGGTGCAATAGACAACGCAGCTGTATTTCATTTGTAGATAATTGATGCAATAAATGTAATAACCAGACTGGATATGTTGACTCATGAGCTAATTTGGGTGTAGATGTTACAACACTTGTGCAGCTGGAAATATTGCTATCACATGCCCGTTGCAGATTAATGCACCCTGGTCGCTATCTTCACCAGGAAAAGATAAAAGGCCGAGCCTATCTATAAAAAAAATTCTTATGAGTTATATATTTAAACATTATTTGAAAATATTCTGCTAGCCACAATACATACAGTAATATGAACCTATGATAACTTTACTCTTTGGAGATTATGGACATTTTTATATCTACTATAGGTATAATGGAGAAAACATTTTTAAATGGGAGGAAGCATGGTTTAATGGTTAGAACATGGGACTGGGAGTTAAGCATTCTCACTGCTTTTCCTGGTTCTAATGCTGACTCACTGTGTGACCTTCAACAGGTCACAAACTGTTTCTCCAGCTGTAACTTGGGAATGGTAATATTTATATACTATTACTGGAGAGGTTGATGTGGTCTAGTGGCTTGAGCGTGGGGCTAGCAGCCGGAAGATCTAAGGTTCTTTTCCAACATCTGCCAGTGACTTATATGACCTTGGGCAAATCATTTGATCTCCCTGGGTCTTACCTACCCCACCTGTAAAATAGAGGTAACAATGTTTACCTGTCTTTGTAAAAGCAGCTGAAATCTCTGGCTGAAAAAATAATACAGTTGCAAGGTATTATTATTATTACTTATGTCTCAGGAACATTCAGAGAATTAATGCTTGCAGCATGCTTTGAGATCCTTAGGTGAAAAGTGCCATAGACATGCAATGTATTATTATGTACACACACATACTATAAGCATTTATTTGGCTGGTGGTGTTCAAATGGTTAACTCTTATTATGTACTATAGATTACAGTGGAATTTGATTTTAGTGATCACCATTTGCAGTGGTAATTAACCTCTAGATCAGGGGTAGGCAACCTGTGGCACGCGAGCTGATTTTCAGTGGCACTCACACTGCCCGGGTCCTGGCCATCGATCCGGGGGGCTCTGGATTTTAATTTAATTTTAAATGAAGCTTCTTAAACATTTTAAAAACCTTATTTACTTTACATGCAACAATAGTTTAGTTATACATTATAGACTTATAGAAACACCTTCTAAAACATTAAAATGTATTACAGTCATGCAAAACCTTAAATTAGAGTGAATAAATGAAGACCTAGCACACCACTTCTGAAAGGTTGCCCACCCCTGCTCTAGATCAAAAATGACCTATCAAGATCCATTTCCTATTGGCTTGGATGTCTTTGTCCCTTAGGTGATCATCATTTATAAGGATTAGACTGGAAATGGAATCAGATTAGAAGAAATTTCTGTGATTTTCTTTGAAATGTTCAAATATAGGAAATAATTTCGGATCTTTTTGAATATTTCTTGACTAAAGGGAAAGAAAGTTACAGGTTTGGGAACTTCAGTTAACTTCTAATCATACCTTGCATGCCTTGGCTTGCTTATAAAATATCTAGCAGAACTCACTCTGTCCTTGCAAAATGGAGATTCTACCTCTATATTGCTACCTGATTCGGTAAATTCACACTTTTGTGGATCTAATCTAATCGATCTATGATTTAATGGCATATAGCATTTATCACTATGGTACCTAAGTGCAAAAAAAAAGAGCATACAAGTCCAAAACAAAGGGATACTTTTCTTTTTATCTGAATGTAGTAATTGTGATGGGTGAGATGCTACTATGTATTCATCCATGAATAGGACTATGAAATAATGGTATGAATATTGTAAGTGATCTGGTCAGTGAGGAAGCTACTGTACAACTATCATGGGTTATCAGAATTTTCTGTATGACTCTACTGGTCTACTTAATAGGGGGATGTGGGGGAAAGTAAACAGGAAAGCAACACAATAGATCTAGATAAGGACACCCCAGTATGTATTTGAAAGACAACAGGGCAAGCTGTTAGCTTCATGGATTGGGTTTCCTGTCCCCAACAAGTTGCAAGCCTTGTTTGCCAAAGCGAAGAGCCTGGAGATCAAAAGAACACTGCATGGTTAAAAAGTCCCTCTCAAGGAGAGAAGACGATCACTTGCCAGAAGCTATTTAGGGAGATAGGCTGACACAGAGGGAGACTCTGTGGAGAGATTGTAAGGAAGCTGGGCCTGGTAAGCCTGAGGGGAAAACTAGATATGTTTACAGTCTGTTTTCTTGATTTTAAGGTCTGTTTTCCCTGGAATGCTTTTGTTCTAAATAAATAATGCTTTTGTTTTAAGGAGCTGTCTGGTCACTGATTACCACTGTCATTGCTCCAGGAGAGAACCGAACTGCAGGGACTGAGCCAAAGTCACTCCTGCGAAGATAATCACTTTTAGTACCAGAGAATTTCAGCCCAAGGTCTCGTCTCAGAATGGGAAAATTGCATGATTCTACCCGGTGCTAAGTAACCACTAGGGTAAGTCTACACAACAATTAAACACCTGTGACGGGTTGGATCACAGAAACCCCCTTGGGAGCTGCCACCCGATGTGCAAAGACTACCCCTGCTTCTTTTTTCCCTGCCAGCTCAGGACTCCAGCACCCTGTCTTGCTGAGCCAGACACTCCTGTCTGCTCCAACACAGACCCAGGGTCTGAATCACTTGTCCCAGAGCTGCAAGTTTACCTGAAAACAGCTCACAGAAGTGTGCTTGTCTTTAGCACTCAGATGCCCAACTCCCAATGGGGTCTAAACCCAAATAAATCTGTTTACCCTGCATAAAGCTTATGCAGAGTAAACTCAAATTGTTCGCCCTCTATAACACTGATAGAGAGATATGCACAGTTGTTTGCTCCCCCAGGTATTAATACATACTCTGAGTAAATTACTAAATAAAAAGTGATTTTATTAAATATAGACAGTAGGATTTAAGTGGTTCCAAGTAGTAACAGACAGAACAAAGTAAGTCACCAAGCAAAATAAAATAAAATGTGCAAATCTATGTCTAATCAAACTGAATACAGATAATCTCACCCTCAGAGATGCTTCAGTAAGTTTTTTCTCAGGCTGGACACCTTCCAGGCCTGGGCACAATTCTTTCCCCTGGTACAGCTCTGGTGATAGCTAGGGGATTCTTCATGATGGCTCCTCTCCCCCTCTGTTCTCTTCCATCCCTTTATATATCTTTTGCATAAGGCGGGAACCCTTTGTCCCTCTGGGTTCCCCCCCGCACTGGAAAAGCACCCAGGTTAAAGATGGATTCCAGTTCAGGTGACATGATCACATGTCACTGCAAGACTTCATTGCCCACTTGCCAGCACACACATATATAGGAAGACTAACAGGTAAACACAGCCATCTGCAGACAATGGTCTTTGTTAATGGGAGTCATCAAGATTCCAAACCATCATTAATGGCCCACACTTTACATAATTACAATAGGCCCTCAGAGTTATGTTTTATATTTCTAGTTTTAGATATAAGAGTGGTACATTTCTACAAATAGGATGATCACACTCAGTAGATTATGAGCTTTGTAATGATACCTTACAAGAGACCTTTTTCACGAAGCATATCCCAGTTGCATTATATTCACTTATCATCAAATCTTTATAAAACTATCCCAGTTACATTATATTCACTTATTATCATGTTTTTATAAAACCATATAGACTGCACAATGTCACAACACCGGCAGCAGGCCTGTATCAGCTGACTTGGGCTCATGGAGCTTGGGCTGCCGGGCTGTCAAGTTGTGGGGTAGATGTTTGGGCTTGTGCTGGGGCGTAGGCTCTGGGACCCTCCCACCGACCTCACAGGGTCCCAGAGCTCAGGCTTCAGCCCAAGCCCGAATGTCTACGCTGCAGTTTTACAGCCTGAGCCCTGGAAGCCAGATCAGCTGACATGGGCCAGCTGCGTGTGTTTAATTGCTGTGTAGACATCTCCCAGAGGCCTGTGACTTGGAGGGAATGCTTTTGACAAGACCAGGCAGAGTCAGAGGTGCAGTTTGCCTGGTAATTGTGACTGTGATCTACAGATGGGTGCAACTCAAGTCCTGTCTTTAAACACCCAAACCACAGGAGTATTTAAAATCCAAATCTAGATCTGGAACTGAATTTACCAGTTTGTTCTTATCTTTATAATGGACTGAACCAACCCCCCTGAATCAAGTACCCCCAGACTTAGAAGTGCTCCAGATTGGATCTGGATCACAAGGCTGACATTTTGACTTGGGAACCCTGTCTAGTCAAAACAGGGACTGATCTACAAAATGATTGACTCAGGATCTCACTGTATTTTTGTTTTTTTATAGTGTCTTTTTATTGTATTTATTATTTTCTTTGATACTGTACATTTATAAGGAATCTTTGATGCTGTTATTTCTTATTTGTATTGCAGTATCCCCTAGTCCTGGACCCAAGGTCCCATTGTGCCAGGCACTGCAAAACACAGAATAAAAAGCTCGTCCCTGCCAGGGGCAGCTCTATGTTTTTTGCCGACGCAAGCACGGCAGTCAGGCAGCCTTCGGTGACATGCCTGTGGGTGGTCACGCGGATTCAGCGGCATTTCTGCGGGTGATCTGCTGGTCCCACGCCTTCGGCGTACCCGCTGCAGAATTGCCACCGAAGCCGCGGGACCAGTGGACCTCCTGCAGGCATGCCCCCAAAGGCTCCCTGACTGCCGCCCTCACGGCGACCAGCACGCTGGCCCAGGCATGTGTTTGCTGCACTGGTGCCTGGAGCTGCCCCTGGTCCCTGCCAAAATGCTTTCAGTCTGCTTTCTGGTATGCTCTCAGGTAATTCCAATTCAATGGGACTACTCATAGCCTTAAAAGTTAGGCATGTGCTCCTCTACCTTGCTGAATTGATGCCTAAATAAACAGAATAAAAGACTTAGTAAGTTTTCAGTGAAAAGACACCTAACACTGATCTTGAAAATGTTAACAATTGGCATAACAGAAATAATCTAGTTTGGGCATAAAATGGGCAAAGATGGCTTAATGCTGCTCCAGGTAAGATACAAACAATAGTTGAAATCCATTCTCCACAACATAAAGCTAATTTACAGAGATTTATGGGGATGCTAAACTTTCCAAATCTATTTATTGTAAATATGCCCCTAGGGGAACTGATGGAAAATGACATTGCCTGGCCTTAGGAAGAAAACCAAACAGGAAGTTAAAAACACTGATCACAAAGCCATCAATTCTAACATACTATGATTTAATTAAGTCAGTTGCATTGTCAGTAGCTTCTTTCCCAAAGGAGTAGGTGCATTCCTAATGCAGGAAGAGCAGCTCATTACATCAGCTCCAGAAATAAGGCAGAAAGAAACTGCTCAGATTGAAAATGGGATAGTAGCAATTGTATGTGCGTTTGTCTTAAATCCCCCCCAAAATTTATTATATTATAATATATTGAGCCTCTAAGATAGATAGATATCAGCGTAGATGTGTTGTTGTTTTAAAATCCTTTTTCTCAGATGTTATACATTGTTCCTACTGTTAAGAGTAAACAATACTTTGGTTTAAGAAGGCTGTCTAGTCACTCTATTCACTACTGGTCACAGACTCCCAAAGGGAAGAGCTGCAGTTACTAGAGACCATATGGACCTACTGGGGTGAGCAAGGTTGATCCACAGGAAGAATGGGAAAATTGTAGGATTATATCCCAGGAGATGAAGGTATGAGGCCTGAGACCTCAGGGGGATGCACTGAGAGAGGCCAGGGGTGCTCCTAGCCCTGTAACTGTGGCACGGTATACTGGTGATGACATGTACAAACTGATCACAAAAAACCTGAAATCTTGTTTAAATCACTTTTCTGCTTAGCCTCACCTAGATTCCAGTGCATGAGCCTGAAACGTCAAAGATATGGTCTCCATTTGAAATATGAATTGTGCAAGGAACTTAGGCAAAGCTAGATATTAATCATGTTGCTTAATGAACAAATGGAAGTCACACAGACCCTATGGTGATGAGGGTGGTATGAGAACTCATATACAATAGAACAACATACAGTTGATACCCTTAACAGACCAGCACATAAATCAACACCACCTCAAGTGGGATAGTTGATTATGGAATACTTCAAAATTAGCAAAATTGAAAACTGAAGCACAGAGACATCCAGTTTTGAAATTGACAGTTTTGAAAAGAGAGAGCAGAATTAGACTCCAAATTGAGACCATATTGGCCATTTAGAGAAGACAGCTTGGATGAAAATATTATGCTACAAGAAGAAAGACCAAATGCTGAGAAAGGAAATGCTCACTTAGATCCTGATCCTGAAAAGATTTTACACACTTGCTTAACTTTGGACACACGAGTAGATTCATTGCCATGTGGTTAATCCTTTGACTTCAATGGCACTACTCACACATATAAGGTTAAGTACATGCATAAGTCTTTGAAGTATCCAGTCCTAAAACCCTTTGCATATATTTTTCAAAACCAAGATCATATCTAAGAACAGAGAGATGTTTTTTCTCTGGCCTGGAATGACTACTCAGAAAATAGAAACAATAGAAACAACAAACAAATAGCTCATTTGTGGTATGTGCAATCACTTTTGAAAAGTGAAAGTGGAATCACTTGTGAAAATACAATAAAATAATGGCCCCTGGTGTATGGAAATGACACTTCAGGTGGGAGCATCACTGATTTCCAAAACATCTTTGTGAGTGGGATTCTAGATCAAGCGGAAGATCTATCAGCTCAGAAATTTGTATGAGGTTCTCATTTTATTTCAATATGAACTTATGTTACGTCTGTTGAAAATTCTACTGACAGACCTATTCATATAATTTATGATATTTCCTATCAAGATGTTTAGCTGAATTAGAAACACTTGTGAACAAGCCCATCTGCAGCCAGTTAAAAAGCATTTTCTAGCCGGGGCGTGGACTGCTGAGGCAACAAAGGAGAGCTCATCATACTTTCATTTCGGTGGCTGTTGATCAAGCAATAGTACCATAAACTGTTTACCACTGTGGCTCTTGTTTCAGCGACAGAGAAGGTGTTTATGGATAGACATAAAGTTGTTTTCTAAGTTGTTTCACAAAATGTGCTGTGTACACACCAAACAGCGCCAAACATTTTTCTGCAACATCCAGAATGAGGGATGGAATGGTATGACTCAGAATTGAAGGAGCCCTGGAGATGGAATAAGGCAGAAGAAGCTGTGGCCTTCAAAAAAAAAAATCAGTAATTTCTTATATTTAAAAAAACACACCCTTTATTTCCTGCATTGTAGCTGAGTAGCACAATATGATGTTAAATTCCCCAGAAGGGGTGGAGTATATCTACACTCTCCAGCAGAAGTGCTTTGGTACCTTAAGGAATGCATGCTGCACTCTTTCAAAATGGGCTAGAGCTCCTGTTCTGATATGGGTTCCTCTAGAACCTTAGGAAGATCTGTGACTGAGTCATCCAAAATCCATTTGGGTTCTCCAGTTATAGCATGGCACCCACCTCAGGGCTGTGCCTTAAATGCACAATCTAGTGCTTTGTTTTCAACTATTAATTCAGGCTGCATATCACCTGCAATCAACTTAACCAGAACTTTACTGAGCCATACAGTCTCGGAGAGCTCATCTTCTAGTTCTTCGGGACAGCACAGTCAGCCATGGTGTGCTGGAACAAATATGGATGGCTAAGGGTGAGTTTATAACCAGCGCTGAACTTCCTTTTAATATTAACCAATTCAAGTGCTTTTCAAACCTCAAGTTTCAGCATGGGTATTGTGGTAGATCCTGCTGCACTCTTACCTCAGCTTAATGTTTTGTACATTTTGCACTTAGTTTTGCCTGGGGTTATTCCATTCACATGAAAAAAAATTCAGACCAGACCAGACCAGACCTATCTGAAATACAAGCTTTTGGCAGACTTCTTAGGCTGTCAGATTCGCATCCAAAAACCTCAGGACAACTTCCAGAATCTCATGGCCACCAGTGCTGCAGGTTTGATGGCTACTGTAGCCCCAACTATGGAAGTGCCATCAAATAGATTTGAGATGGATCAGAGAGCTAAGTCCTCCCAGGGCAGGCTGCAATAAGGGTTTTTGAAACTTTGCCCCTCACTGTTGTCAGACTTCATCTCAGTGGGAGATGACTAAAGACTTCAGGACTTGCCTGAATAAGGACTTCAGGACTGACTCATAGTAGCATCTATTCAGAAAGTGATCTCTGGGAGAAAGTCAAATGTCTGTTACCTCCTGTAGCAGGGGACTATATTCAGCTTGTGTAGGCGATGGGCTTACTGCTTATATGATTTTTCATATGTTTAAGTATTAAGATTCTAAACAGAGGAAGATGATTTTTTGTGAACTAAAATTAGGAAGATAATGGACAAAAGAAACCCTGTATTGCTGGTGTCCTCAAACGAATATTTCTAAAACAAAAAATAAAGTCCATGGATAAAAAGCAGAAGAACACATTACAAAATAGAGCTATCACGGGAACCTTGCACTAACCTAAATCTTCTGTGGCTGCATTATTAAGATACCTGTTCTATCAACAAAACACATGGTAGCTGCCTCAAGATGACTAAGTTCTTTAGTTTACCACCAACAGACCTGTGAAATGCTCCCAATTCCTTCATGGATTTCTGTAACTTTTAGGGTGTTTCAGTCGATAGCAAATATGTGATTTGTGAAGCATGACTAATCTGTCCCTGGAAAGTTCCAGCATGAAATAAAACTAGGTGCAAAAGCCTGTCGGGTTCCAAAGAGATATGATTTAAGTGGAAGTACTGTCTGCAAATGCAAGGATGACTGTTACTACCCTAGCATACATTTTTTGCCACGATATCATATGGATTAAGTTAGTAATGCCTGAAACAGACATTAGTCATTGTCAACAGGTGATATTTCTCCTGGGAATTTACCAGCAAGTGTGGCCATTGGCAAGTGTGTTTGGACATTTGTACAATAGATTAGTGTTCAAAGATGAAAAGTAAAGGAGCCATCCTAAATTTACTTGCAGATGTACCCAAACTTGGATAATCCACAAAAGCACTGGATTCATTTAAAATGATTAATAGCAATTGCAGCTATGCAATCTAAGACAATAATAAAGGCAATCAAAGGTTATGCTTTAGGGTACGCACTGATCCCCAGCTGGAGACAGCAAGGAGATTTTCTGCTATGGACAGCATTGCATGATTGAGTAGATACATGGCATTTTTTGTTTGTGTTATCTTCCCCCGAAGCACAAGGTATTGCCTATTGCCAGAGGCAGGATGCTGTGTGGTCTGATCTTGTATGGAAAATCCTGTGTGGTAATTCAAGTCCAAGTAACTCGGCTGGGCACTGGGGAATCCTGATGGAGGGAAAGGGGGATGTAGGTATTTTGGTTCTGCTTCTAGAGCCATTGTGCTCTCAGTATAGTGCCTCACAATACCTAAGGAACATTTGGAACTGGAGTCGCTGAGTTTTGTTAAACTATACACCACTTACATTTCAAAATGGCCAGACAACCTTGGTTCATTACCACAAAATAAAACAATAACAACTCCCCCCCCCCCCGAAACATATTTCCCCCCATCCTGAAGACTTGTTAGATTATAAGTAATGAATAAGAAGACATATACTTGCTTTAAAGTAAATCTCACACAACAGATGTCAGATTAATTTACTTTTCATTTAACGCCTAGGTCAATACCCCATCAGCAGTGCTTAATTTGTGACAGGGCTTACCGGGGCGGAGCCCCAGCATCTCTAGGGTTGGCCGTTCATAGCACTGGCACCTCTGGGCTTGCTGCATGAGTTATGAACATAAAAAATTGCTTGAGCCCTGGCACCTATTTCATTACAAATTAAGCACTGCCCATCAGAGCCACACACCTCATAAGAATGCTTGCAATCTCGTACCAAGAGAAAATCCTTATCAAGCAATAGACTGGAATTAGAAATCCTTCATATTCACAGATGTAAAGAACTTCTGGTTGGTGGTGGGGAGACTGGTGCAGGGAGAGGAAACAATATCTAGATGGCTTATTGTTCACCAGTGACATAGGACATAACTGCTATACATCAAACTATTCCAAATGTACCTAAGACATGATAACAACATTTCATCTCAAATACATTAGCGCTATGGTGGGAAAACTAAAGTATAAGCTCTCTATTAAAGCATGACAGTTTAATTCAACTCTTTGACTTTAGTTATTGTCCTTCAGCATGGATTTAAGGATAAAGGCCCAAATGGCAAATGGATGGGAGTTGGAGTGATGGAACCATTAGCAGAGACCTTAATTTTAAAAAACAAATTTCAAAGCCTCTCATCAGGAGCCCAGTCCTGCAAATGCTGAGCTCCTCAACTCCCACTGTTTTCTCTGGGAACTGAGGGAACTCTGCATCGTTCAGGATCAGGCCCTCAAAGAGGGGCAACACAGCAAGGGCTCAGTCAGCATTAGACACTTTTCCTACTCTTCAATCTGTCCCTGGTAGCTATTTTTACATGGGATGGGGTCTGGTGGCCCATCCTTGGTGCCACATTTCATTTGGTACAATCTTTTTATTCATTTTAGATTACATACTGATAAGACAGACTATACAACAAATAATGTTCACCATTTCTTTGTTGTATTGCAGTCCCATTGGCTTCAGTGAAAAGAACAGGAGATACATCAGAATCAGCTCTATTTAGGAATCTGTTAAGCTCATAAAGCAGTATTTACTTGCTGTCTGTACAGTGACACACCCACAGATCTAACAGCTGCTTCCTTGCCTGCTGATGTTGTTAGAATCATTTCCCCTGAAATGATAAATTGATCTGCAGTGATCATTCAAGCAGTGATAGTGCCATATTTTAAAGGATCTATGATCCACAATTGGCATTGGCCATATAGATTCTAGATAGAAAAGGAGTGAAAAGGTATATTTCTTTTCTCTTACACAACATGAACTCAGAGTTCTAAGACACTAAAGGATATTGTTGAACATATGGCAATGTAAGAGTGGCAGCATTAAGACTTTTTTTGATACTTGAGCTCATATGCAAACAAGCATGTCCACTTGTATATAATATGGAGGTCACAGTGAAACTATCAGAAAGTACTTTAACGTCAACTATTGCTGAAATGGAAATAAAAAAGCAAAATTCTTGCAATGCTTGATACTATAGGAAACTGTGTCAGTGATTGAATGGGCAGAATTCTTCTCTATGTGTCATTAGTGAACCATTGCCTCTGCAAAGTATTGTGAAGCAAAGTAGCATTGGTGGAGATGCTGTCTTTGAGATGGATGACTCACTACTTGAGGTCATTAAAGATCCCGTAGTATTTCCTCCCCCCCCCCAAGAGTAGGGGAATAAATCCTGATTTTGATCTGACTACATTTCATTTGGCTAATTGCATTCTGCCTAGAAGACCAACATTCTCCTGTAGTTTTAGTTGGATAACATGTTCTTCACTTCCTCTCCTTATTTGTACAGTTGATGAGTTGATGAATACTATGTAAGAGGACCACCTTCTACTCCAGAAGTGTACCACTAGTTACCCCTCTCCATTCTAGGAACTCAGAATGGAGAGGGGTAACTAGTGGTGTTCCCCAAGGGTCAGTCCTTGGACCAATCCTATTCAACTTGTTTATAAATGATCTGGAGAAAGGGATAAACAGTGAGGTGGCAAAGTTTGCAGATGATACTAAACTGCTCAAGATAGTTAAGACCAAAGCAGACTGTGATGAACTTCAAAAAGATCTCACAAAACTAAGTGATTGGGCAACAAAATGGCAAATGAAATTTAATGTGGATAAATGTAAAGTAATGCACATTGGAAAAAATAACCCCAACTATACATACAATATGATGGGGGCTAATTTAGCTACAACAAGTCAGGAAAAAGATCTTGGAGTCATCGTGGACAGTTCTCTGAAAATGTCCGTGCAGTGTGCAGAGGCGGTCAAAAAAGCAAACAGGATGTTAGGGATCATTAAAAAGGGGATAGAGAATAAGACTGAGAATATATTATTGCCCTTACATAAATTGATGGTACGCCCTCATCTCGAATAATGCGTACAGATGTGGTGGTCTCATCTAAAAAAAGATATACTGGCACTAGAAAAGGTTCAGAAAAGGGCAACTAAAATGATTAGGGGTTCGGAACGGGTCCCATATGAGGAGAGATTAAAGAGGCTAGGACTCTTCAGCTTGGAAAAGAAGAGACTAAGGGGGGATATGATAGAGGTATATAAAATCATGAGTGATGTGAAGAAAGTGAATATAAGGAAAAGTTATTTACTTATTCCCATAATACAAGAACTAGGGGTCACCAAATGAAATTAATAGGCAGCAGGTTTAAAACAAATACAAGGAAGTTCTTCTTCACGCAGCGCACAATCAACTTGTGGAACTCCTTACCTGAGGAGGTTGTGAAGGCTAGGACTATAACAGCATTTAAAAGAGAACTGGATAAATTCATGTTGGTTAAGTCCATTAATGGCTATTATCCAGGATGGGTAAGGAATGGTGTCCCTAGCCTCTGTTTGTCAGAGGATGGAGATGGATGGCAGGAGAGAGATCACTTGATCATTGCCTGTTGGTCCACTCCCTCTGGGGCACCTGGCATTGGCCACTGTCGGTAGACAGGATACTGGGCTAGATGGACCTTTGGTCTGACCCGGTACGGCCGTTCTTATGTTCTTATGTATCATGAGCAAATGCTAATAGCAAACACATGGAAAGTATGCACTTAACACTCCTTTATTGTCATGCAGGCCCTGTTTTAAAAAATGGATCCTCTAATAGATTCCAGCATGTCTCTCTGAGGGCATTATTCCTTCACATTAAATCATCCTCATCACATTATTTTTATTGGTAGTAGTATTAGCATTAGTCTCAGTATTATAGTAGGCCTAGCGGCTCCAACCAAGATTGGGATCACATTGTGCAAGGCCCTGTACAAACATACAGTAAGAAAAAATCTCTGCCCTAGAGATCTTATAATCTAAATAGAAAAGACAGAGAATGACGGGGGGCTGGGGGCAGGGAAGAAGGTTTATTAATGGGGAACTGAAGCACAGATTGATTAAGTGACTTGCCAAAGTCATACAGGACATCTGTGGCAGGACTGACACCTAGATCACCAGAGTCCCAGCTCGGATGCCTTAACCACAAGATCTGCCTTTTTCCAACTAAATCCTCAGCACAGACATTGTTCATGTCCAGAGTCTCAACACTTGGAGGTGAAAACAGCCATTTTAACAAAAAGACATCCTTCATTATGGAGCTTCTTTCCACGCCAGCAGCAGGTGAATAACATCAAATCACAACAGACTGCTAATAGGTTCCATGTTGGTTTTAACTGAGCACTGATTGCTTTAGATTTCCTCCGATCCACATTCTGGACTAAATGAACACTGTTTCTTGTGTGTGGTTAGTGTTTAAGGCCACATTGTGTACACAGCCTTGAAAGATATATTTTTATAGGTAAGCACCTCATAAAACATTTTTCTGAAGACATTTATCAAGAGAGACTTTGAAAAACCTGAAGGAGGGGGAAACGAGGAGGGGGGAAGGCACAACATGTGCTTTTCAGCTGCCACAAAGCCCCACAGCAGCAGCCTTCATGTGAGAGGCGAAGCTTTGCACGTTACAACAGGGAATCAAAAGATTTATACTCAGCACACCATATATACGACTCTCTACGGCACCATTTTGAAAGGGTGATTATTGGTTTGACATGAGGGAATATTTTATATTAAAAGCTGAAAGATCTCTATGTACATAGCAATAATCACCACAATGCTGCTTCTTCTCACTGCCTGGCTGTTAATAATAAATAATAACAATATTAATGATAGTTAAGCCCTCGGAAACTATCCCATTTCTTTTCCAGAAGCCCCCTAGTGGCTGGTATTTAGGGTAAGATATGAGTGTTCTCTGTTCTTCTTTCTTCCGTTACACATGCATATAAAAGAAGTGAAGTCTTACTGAATGTTGCCTCATTTAATTTGATTGTGGCTCTGTTTATTACTATCTCCCGCTGCTGTGCTATTTGTAGTGCAGTCATTGTATAATTATTTTAAAAATCATATACTGCAGAGCCCCCCAATTACAGAGTTCTTGTGGCTATCCCACTATTTTTCAGTCCCCCGTCCCCACTCCAAAGCCCCAGTGCTTTTGAAAGCGAGGCACTGATTGTGAAAAAAAATGACAGGCAACACCTCTTAAATTCTTGTAGAAGTCAAGAGTCAGGAGCACCCAGTGCGTTTCGACAAGAGGAATTGGTAAATGTGTTCTTTATACCCGTGTTTACATGGCCATTTGGGTTAATTGGAATCTTTCAACACTTGAGCATATGCAGAATGCGGGGGCAGCAGCAGACAGGACTAGGGTTGAAATGATGGCATGGTGAGGAAATGTCTGTTACTTTGAGTTGCCACAGCTTGGGGTCTACAGAAAGTTTAGTTTGAAGTTCAGTTTCTTTGTCCTGTGCATAGAAGTGGCCTCTCTTCCCATGTTAATTTTAAGTACATGCCATAGAAAGGTTTAGTTCTTTACTGTGGCGTTAATATTAAGGATGAATGAGCTGATTTGGATAAAAAAGAGTTGGGTCAAACTTGTTGAGGATCAAGAGTTCAGCAGCAACTTTCTTCAAGCCCCTGTATTTTCTGGGTTGTTGGGGTTTTTTTTGGCAAGGAAAAGCAGCAGCCCTTCAGAACTGCTGCCTGAACGGCATGAAGAAGAGGGGCGCACATGGAGGATACCGTACCTGCTTCTATTTCTTGCAAGAAGCTTTTGACAGTGGAGGGATAAAAGGTTTCATAGACAAATATACCGCGACTGACTTTGAGGCAATTGCCTCTGTAAAAGTCCCAGCCAGATTGCTGATAAAGCCAAACTTGAAGAAAGAAATGAAATCTGCTCCAGACAATACCAGTCTTTCAATCAATCAAGTCCATACCTTCTGACAGGAATCCCTAAATACAGTGGCCTCCTACCACATGTACTCACCTGCCCCAGAAAGCAGAAACCAATGGCCTTCCTGCTGCCGCTGTGCTGCGCCCCGCTACAGGCAGAGAGAGGTGGCCCGTCTGCTGACATACTCACCACATCCCCCACCTGGTAATGCTCTGCCTGCTGCCATACTTGCACTCTTGAGAAGGGCCAACAGGGAGTGCTGCCCCTTGAAAAGAACTGCCCCCAAAAGGCCGGAGTGCTGCCCCTTGAGAAGTGCTGCCCCAAGCATATGCTTGGAATGCTGGTGCCTAGAGCCGGATGGCCCCCCTGGGGGATTTGTGTGCTGTGGGCAAAACATTCTTCCTTCCTTCCTTCTTCTCCCTTCGGCAAAAAGAATAATAGAGACATGGTAAATAATGGAAATAATTTTTTAAAAATAACCTCTATGGATACTTGGTGTGTAACTCTTTGGGGCAGGGACTGTCTTTTTGTTCTGTGTTTGTACAGCACCTAGCACAATGGGGTCCTGGTCCAGGACTGGGGCTCCCAGGTGTTACTGCAATACACATAATAAATAATAAGAGAACCAATCCGGAAATGCCAGCTAGTAGACAGGAATATGAGTAAATACAAACTGTTTCTTTTTTCACTTCATTTTATTGTGTGCGCCTTTTCTTGCTTCCCCACTTTCCCATTTCTTTGCTTCCTTTTCTTTCTCCTGTTTTCATTATGCTGAAGGGTGGTGCATCTGTTGGGATCTGAGGAGAGAGCCTTTTGTTACAGTGCCATCAGGTACAGGTACAGAAGCAGCAGCAGCTGTAGTTCAAGCTGTGGTATTTTGATGTGCCGGAAGCTTTAGTTGGCTTAGCCTACTGAGCCCTTATCTAGAACGGCCACCGGAGTCAGAAGCCAATGTCGTTCTTCAAACAAAGCTGTGTGTATTTGGGTGGCCTGCTTTCTGGTGCTGATGAGTAAGTGAGAGAGTCAGTGTGGACGCCAAGTGTGGCAGTCTCAGCAGACCACAGCTGATTCATGCCTATATTGGCCTAGTCAAGAACCTGGTGCCAGTGAGAGAAAGTTAACGTGATCCTGAAACTGTGATGGTGTGAGAATTTCTTTGTCCAAGACTAGTCCAACTTCCAGACCCAAGAAATACAAATGCAAGTGTCTGGGTTTGGACACTCATTGGAACAGAAACTCCAAACCTTTTGAGGTTCACCCATGTTTTCTTTCCCTAGCAGTTTCTCAAGGAAGCAGTTTCTCGCCTTCTCCTTGTATCAGGGCTAACCCTTCTTACAAGCACTGCAGGACAGCACTTGGGGTGTCCTGATGCCTTGACAGCTCACAGACCAGCCCTATGGCCCGTCTAGCAATAGGACTAGAGAAGTGATTCTCCATCTATTCTCCCCTTTCCAGCAGTGGCACCAAAGGAATAAGAAAAGTTCTGCCACGCTCCCTTCCATCTGCATATATCCTTACAAATCTTTAAGCAGATCTTGTTTTATACAGGGTATAGAATAGAATAGTTTGAGTGAACAAGTTTCACTGATATTTATACACCCTGGAGTAGATCTCATACAATTTTACTATATCATCCCAACAATAATACATATTCCTGATACTGCAGTCCAGACACCTTTACCTCCCTTCCTAATACCTGAGCTAGACACCAGAAATGCATTATGATTTGTAAACAAACATGAAATCCAAATAAGAGCAATTAAACATAATCCTATATGAATGTGGGTGTCTCTATAGAGAGAGGTGTGTTTGCAGTCAAATTTACTAAGTTGGTGCTGTTGCTTTGACCTTCACCACCACTGTCACAACCATAATTTCCAGGAGAATATTCTCCATGGAAACGCTTGTTCTAGAAAAGTCATTAGAAATGCTGATTTGTTGTTGATCAAATATCGTTTCTGATTGCCTTATAGAATGCGTGAGTTAGAGGTCAGGTGAAAGGGGATTCCTCATAGGCAGTGGATATTTTAAGCCCAGTCTGATTAGACTCTGATCCTCCCTAATTATTGTAGGCTTTGCAATGAGTCTCATGCTAGCTGCTTCCTGAGTGTGGAGAAGCACCTGCAATGACCTGTAGGATGAGAGCTCAGTTACAGGATTGAAATGCCTACTAGAATTGCCTGTGTAAGCTTTGTAGGCGTCAACTACTGTACTTTCCATGCCCACAGTTCACAGGGAGATTAGAATGACACAGAAAAAGCCAAATTCTGCTCTGACTTGCACTGCATGAAGCCATATTGACTTCAACAATGTTGCACTTAGTGCGTCACAGCAGAGGTTGGCCTGCAGTATAAATATCTGCTTAAGGAGAAGTTCACATTAAAGGTATCTGAAAGTCTTCCCTCATTGGACCTGAGACAAGGCACGTGGTATTATTCCATGCTTCTGCTGCAACAGCCGGTGATACCACTAACACCTAAGAGTGGCAGGGAGCTACATTCCTTATATGCATTAGGTGTTAGTGATATTGTCAAGGGCAGCTGGAGAAACACTGAACTCAGATCTTGGCAGATAGAATAAGTAAAGGAGGAAGTAATTCTCAATAGTTTTGTTACCAAAAACCTGTGATTTTTGAGTCTACACATATACTCTGATAACCAAATCATGTCTAAGTTCAAAGTGTCTGTCTCAGTTAGAAAAAAACAAAATCTTACATGACATACAAGGTGGAAGCTATAATATCCCAATCTTTTTTTAAACTAGATTTTTTTTTGTGGGGGGGAGAAAGAGTGTTGGATCTGAAAATACTTGAAATGAAAGGTGAGGTCCTTTGTTTAGCACAGTCATCCCAGTTGCTCTACATATGATCTTCCTAATTTCTGCCCACAGGGTACCTCTGAGAACACCTTTCCACTGCAATCAGATGTTATCATTATTGCTGCAGATTAGTGTACTTTACATCACATTCTTTTTCTTTGAAGTGTTAGGGTTTTTACATTTTGGGATTTAACTATATTTCTAGTAAACCTTGTGAGCAACAGCTGTATTCATTGTCAGCGTGACATGAAAACATATTGTTCTGTTAAAAATAAAGAAAGAGAGAGAGAGGAAGGGATAGAGAGAAAGAGAAAGGCTGGGACCCTTCTCTCTGGACAGGCACATACCATCCTATGACTCCTCCTGAGCCCAGTGGGGAGCTGGCAGTAAAGAATCTGTAGCCACAGGGACGTGTAATCCAGAACCAGGGGTTGAACCTAATTGTAACCAGATCTTGCCTGCCCTTTTTGGATGAGTGATGGCCTACTGGCATATGACCTGGCTTGGCAATCTCCCTACATTGTCCGGGCTGCCATAAGGAGATACGTAATGTCTAGAGTGATGGGAAACTCTTTAGTACAGAGCTGCCTCATAAAATGACTCACTGTGAATCCTTACAGAAATCTCCGCTATAAAAATGATAATGGAAAAAGCACAAGAAAACTTAAAAAGTCTTAAAAACAATTTGTTCCAGCTTGTGTCTTTCATTTTAGATAAAAAAAAGGATGTCTTCTCCTAAATCTGAGACACAAAATCTCCCCTTTCCCTGTTTTTGAGAGCTGACAGAAGTAAAAGGGCAGGACATCAGAGGAGAGGGAGAGGGTGGGATGGAGAGGGATATAGGTTATTGAAGAGGGAAGCATAATATCTTGGAGTGAGATGGGGAACCTTAGAAAAGAGGAACTGGCATCTTGGAAAATGCTGTATACACATGAATCACCTCTCTACGAGCAGGAGGAAAGATTTAACACAGTAAGAGTCATAGAACAATACAGTGTTTGTGTTTTCCCCCAGTGATTCATTCATAGAATTTAAGACCAGAAGAGACCACTATAGTCATCTGATCTGACCTTCTGTTTAGCACTGGGTATTGAGTTTCCCCCAGTAATTCTGCATTGTGCCGAATAATCTGTGGTTGAACAATAGCTTTTAGAAAGACATCAAGCCTTGATGTAAAGATTTCAAGTGATGGAGAATCCGCCATACCCTTTGCTAGGTTGTTCCAATGGTTAATGACTCCTACTGTTAAAAATGTGCACCTGATTTCTAGACTGAATTTGTCGGACTTTGTGTGGGAGCCTCCCTCTTTTAGTGCAACCTCTACAGAATACCTGAATGCCCCTTAGCTTTACTCCTACTGCATCATTCTATTGGGCAGAAATATTCCTGGTCATCAGCACAAGATTTAGGGCTTGAACAATAGAAAGGCTTTGGCTTGATTTATTTATTTATTTATTTACCTTCTACTCTTTTCACCCTAGGAAATGACAACAAAGCCTGCATCTTGTAGTTAGCAAGGCAAACTTTTTCTAACAAGATCAGAATAAAGTTCAACTAGCCATTCTATAATTTGAAAGCTGGGCACACATTTGACCTTCCTTGCCAGATGTTGAGAACATTGCCTTTAACACACTAGGAGATCTTTACTCGGTATACATAAATCCAGAATTTACCTTGAACCTTTGATTCCCATAAGGCAACAAAGCAAATTGGTACTTGCCACACCCATCATTTCAAACAAATGAGTTTGAAAGCCTGTAGGGCCTAGAAGAGAGGAAATCAGGTTAGCAGCAGCTATGGACACTCTTTGTTATATAGGATGCTGCCAGTCATTGAATTTTCTGAGGTAGACCTGAACGATTGCACCCTACTGAATATTCTGTAAGGAATTTATACAAGATTACTCTGGTTTAAAATGATGCAGAATATTTTTTGCAAGTTCAGACTTCTGAATAAAGAAAAATGTTAAGCTGAGCTTTATGTTATAATATTGTTAATTTCCTTGTGAATAAAAGCCCCAAACCCCAGAAAGGAGTGAGGCTATGCCGTTTTGATGTTACAGAGTGTGTGGTCTTTGCTTCAGAGTAGTTTGGGGAAGGCACCTGCTTGCAACCATCTACACATAATAGTCATATTTAAGTACATTTTGAGCAAGAGCGTATCAGACCTGAGAAGGTGACAATGGGATACGGAGAAGGCACAAAGATCCGCCCCAAACCTTCTGGTCAGTGCAAGTGCTGGGAAAAATCACAGCTCTTGTGCTCAGGAAATACAGGGCTAGTGCCCACTGCAGAATTAGCTTTCTGTGGAGGGGGCAGATGTACATGTGGAGGGGGCAGATGCTTGTCCTTGTGTCCCCTTACTGACTAGGGGCCCTGGCCCCACATAGGGGAGGGAATAGAAACAATACATTACTGCACCCTTTGGCTGGAGCAGCAGCTGGGCTACCTCTGACCTTCTACAGAAGCACTGCAATGCTTTAAAGGTACTGTTTTATGTCTACGCAAAATCTACATAAACTGTTGCTATATGTTATCCGTGGTGGGTACAGCCAAGAGACAGATTCATCTGATACTATATATTACTGTGTTTTCTTACATATTGAATGTGATTGAAAGAAAAAAAAGTAAAGATTGTTTTCTGTTTGCCATGCTTAGACAGGTTTCTGGCTCAAAATCCATGCAAATATTCAAATGTAAAATTTCTCTTAGGTTGTGTTGTTAGCATCACCATAAACACTCAACGGTGTCTATTATCTTGCAACAGATTAATTCTTTTTTATTTCAGATTGAATTATATCTAGGACTGATAGAAAGTTTTCTATCAAAAATATTTTTCAATGGAAAATTGAATTTTTGACTAAATATTCTTTATATAAAATGTGTCTGCGTTCCATGGAAAATTTTGACTTTTCATTAAAAAAAACCCTGAACACCTGAAAAAAAAAATTCAGTTTGGAAATACTGCAGCAGTATCTCACTGGAGTTGTAGTCTGGATACTTCATGCCCTCATTATCCTTTATTGGCCAGGCTCTGCAGTGGGACTAAATCTCCCATGAAGCATTACATCCAGGGACTCCCATGCTGCATAATGAGATATGTAGTCTTTCAGAGGGTTGGACCCATAGAGGAGAATGGGGACATGAAGTACCTAATCTACAACTCCCATAAGACACTATGGTGGCATTTTCAAATTGAATTTTTCAGGTTTTGGGTGAAAATTTTCTGTTTTCAGGAGTCAGAATTTTTCACTGAACCCTGCCCCCCCTCCATAACTTTCTGATTAACTCTAGTAATAATGAGTTTCTTTTACAAATAAATTTCATTTTATCCAGTCACGGGTAAGGAAGGAAAGGAAATAGGGTGCATAGTTCTAGGGGTACAGCCAAGTCCATCGTATTTCTAATGTCTAAAATCAAGACATAAAAGTGTCTAGATATTTTTCCATTTGTGCGATTGTCATCAGGAATTAGGGCAATTTTCAAGGAAACCCTTGAACACACAATCTACCCACAGCATCAGCATTACCTGCTACCAGAGACTAGTTCTACTTACATATTTATGTCTTATTTTGCCTAATTACTCTCAAAGGTCACCAGTTGCCCTGTTTGGAGGTGTTTTGGGTCCCCTTCACAAAGCTTCAGAAATTCCAGTTATAGTCCTGAGTAAATGGAGTCAAGGATCAACAAGATGGCAATATGGATAAGGAAGAGGGAGTTGAGGCAAGGGACCAGGACAAATATTTGGTCGAACTGGAAGAAGCCAGAGAATGATGGAAGTGAAAATGAGTTTGTCAAGTCATCTCATCCTAGTCACATTAGCCACCACAGAACTGGACACAATTGGCCAGTTCTAATCAAGAGAGGCCCAGGACTGGAGTCACAGGGGTTGTGCAGATTAGAACTGAAGTGCATTTGGCGGAGCTGTATGGAGAAGCTAACACAGTGCTTGCCTAAATCTGCTTATTGTAACTCAGTGCTACTAGGGTCCAACTGAATTCCCAATGAATTTAATGGAGTTCCATTGACTTCAGTGGGAATTGGTTAGTTCCTTAGCCCCTCAATAAAATTACACACATATTTAGAGAAAGAATTAGAGAGATTGCACCTGTAACTGTACTATAATATGTATCCACCCAGCCATATTAAGGGGATCCGATTATGACATTATCCATTTGTGTGACATTTGAATGATGTCCCTGAGGATTTCCCTGTTGCGTTAATGTGATGGATAGTGCACAGTGCCACATAGCTATAAGAACATAATCTATGTTTTTATTAAGTTCCCATACACAATGCCCTTTTGCCATAATATCTCCTGCAGGCTCAATTTTATCTCATTCTCTTGTGTGGCCTGCAGAGTGGACCAGGCATACGAGGGAGGGAGCAGGCCCAGTCCATTTCCCCCTTCATTCCCCAGGACTGCTTATGGAGGAATATTGTAGTGTGCAGGAATTCAGTAGTACCCTTTAATTGTTAGTGTACGCTCTATTGGTACTCACTGCATTCTGTGTTTTAGGAACCAGGCAAAGCACAGTGTATATATGTAGCTAGGCCTGGCATGTTGTGCATATTTATTAAATACAGTTATTTGGATCCCAGCATACCCATATGATTCCTTCATACTATTATAGTTGAGTAACGGGCAAAGACACAAGAGATGCGTCTCTCTGAGATAAAAATCTCTCCTCAAGCTTCCTCTGGTAGAGATGGCCAGGCACCACCCTTCACTTAGGCCAGTGGTTAAATGCAACAATTTGAGCCTTGGAGAAGGCTAGGAACCACATGAGAACATCGACAGGACGTTCTTTGCACTTTCACATAATTAAAGCAGGGTTTGCTTCTGCTCTCAGCTCCCAGCCCTGTTGTCTGACTCCTGGACCAAGCTGAATGAAAATGATTAAAAATGGGAGAGTCTCCAACGATTAGAAGATTCATGGTTTGGCTATAAAAAAATAGCCCCAAATTTGGATTCGCCAAACACTGAGTCTGAAAATTGTGTCTGGAAAGCTCCTGAGAACAGGCTTTCTTGGAGTCTTCTGGCACTTATGCTCTCAGTCCTACTGGCAAGCAGGAAGTACAGAGATGCACAGAAATGAAACAAATCATTTTATAAAACACAGCTAACGTGAATTTTTTCAACACACAAAAGGCTCAGCTTTTGGCAAAGGTTTGAGCTGATTCCTATTTTATTGGTTCCAGTTCTCCCATCCCTAATCAGTAGTCAGAAGCCCAGTCCTAGACTCCTTACTCATGCCAAACACCCATTACTTAGGAAAAACTCCCACCAAATTCAAAGAGTGGGATTGAGCAATTAGGCTTTGACCTTGCGGCATTGAGATTAGTAGGAATAGGCCCTAACGCATAAGGCCACATCCTCAAAGGTATTTAGGTGCCTAACTCCCATTGGAATCAATACCTTTAAGGATCTGGGCCTGAATATCTTTAAGTGGCTCTTAAAAAAGCCCAGCTGCTGTTCAGCTGTTAACCCCAAGGACAGAGGAAGGCCTCCTCTGATTAAGAAACCATTTTGATGAATCTTTACATGTTCCCTTTCAATTAGTACTGTGTATGGTCTTTTTGAGATTATTTTTTTTTTAGATGAACTGAACATTTTACTTCTCAGCTCTTCTTACTCTAGGCTGCTAATATTAAGAAAAAGATGTCACAGAAAATGTCACTGAGCTCCGTCTCCAGTTTGTCCTATCAGAAGGGTGCTGGGTTAATTAACAATATGGATACCAAAAAAACAGGAAAAAAAAAAGAGGGAGAGAACTAACACCTGGGACTTCTGTCGGTTGTTGATCCTAGTGAGCTCTGTCATTTGATGCTTACATTGTATTTGGGCTGGCTCAAGTGTCCTTTTGGCCAAGGGATTCTGGCGGGATGAGGTTGTAAAAATGATCAGGGCTCTGCAGGGAAGATATAATTATCCCTCACCACTCAGTGAGGGTCTTTTCTTAGTGTGCAGCCAACACAGTTGCTGTTTGAGTCATCCTGTCTGCACCAAAGCTGAGAAGGCAGAGGACACTCTTTGAAAAGAGGAACCAAAATGTTGCAATTTGGAAAGTGAAGTTTTGGGTAAACAACCTGCAGGTGCACTTAAACATACAAATGGCTCAACTGCAGTAGCATGAACTGAAAACAAATGCATTTTGAGTCACCACATTCCCTCTTTGAACCCCATGGAGTAACTGTCTCTCACATCCAGAGTTATCCTTATTACTGACTTTTAAAGCTATGATATATGCAGATAAAATTACCAGCACGGAATGGTATAAGTACTAACAAAGCAGTCCTTAGTTATGAAAGGGGAATGGGTGTAGAGAAGCAGGTAGGGCTTGTCCTAAAGGAGTATAAACCTCTTCCTAGATAATTTAAATCAATGGAAACTTCTACTTAAAAATGAATGGCATGATGGGCCTCCTGTTGCCGTTTTCCACTGTATTCTTTCTGAGATTCTGAGGATTTTGTTCAGTTCAGACCAAGAATCTTTGGACCCACAAAAATCCATATCACACAGGATATCGTTTAGTTTTGAAAGGGAAATTAGTTCCATGGTTGTATTTGATATGGCAAAGCACGGGCTGCTCTTAATGTGGGGTGGTACATAACACTTTATATACAGGCTATAAAAGGCTGGCTTTTGGAAAGTTGTGGGAAGGAAAAAAATCAGAAACAAAATCTCAAATCTTTCTCTGCCATGCAGTAAAATCAGAGCCCAAGAAATGTCTTTTTCTCCGACAGATGAAAATATAAAGTTCAATTTGGAGCTGAACATTTGGTGATAAAAATATTCCCAGGAATAATATTTAAAGAAGGATTATATTCTTCTATACCTTAGTCTCCTTCTGTATTCTGGCAAAGTAAACAATGACACTGTGTACATTTAATTCACCAACATCAGAGTTAATATCTGACAAGGGTTTGTTGAATGTTTCTTTACACACACATTTAAAATGGCTGCCAAGTTATTTAGCTTTTCACTATGGCTCTGTTAAACTCTAGGTTTCGTAACCTTGTGTGTCAAGGAAGCTACAGAAAACTGTGGATCGTGATCGTTTGTTAGGTTCAACCTAATTCAGAAGTGCTCGGAGTCTACTTCTTTAGGATAAAGGCATTTCAATTGTCTGTTATGTCCTTTGTGATGGTGGAAAAAAGAAAAGTATTCCACCATATGTAGCACATATAATATGTTCTCAGTATATCATTACTCACTCCTACCAATAGCTATGCATACAAGTCTCAGAGACTCTGTTTTATTGGTGTGTATGCTGTCAGCAGAACCTCTTATGGTACTGGAATGCCATATCTGCTTGTGAATGTGATGGTAAGAGAACTGTGAACCAAAGGCTAGTACTTTTGGCTCTCATATTACAAGAGAATGAACACTCATACCATACAAGTAACTACAGATACAAGTTTTATTTAGTGATAGTCTGAGGAAACAGTGTTAGGAGCCAGGACTTAGTGGCACAAAAAATTTCACACACTTTTCTCATGGGATTTCAGGCTTATCTTAACTGCAAAACAAATATAGGCCCCTTCTGTTGGGATATGCCCTGGAACCAAAGGACAGGTTTGGATGCAGGGATCTGAATCTCCACCAAAATTCACAAGGAGTTTATCTAGATATGTATTTATATTGTCGTAGTGTCTGAAGACCTCAGTGATATCAGAGTTATGGTTTTGGCTTACCTCTAATGTTAATAATATAAATTATTCCATCAGTTCTATAGGACTTTCAGATAACTTGTAGGTATTTCAGCTGATCTTGATGTTATATATACATTTAAAGGAGAGCATGTTCCTCCATCCTTGGGTAAAACTGTGATGATGAATCTTTTAGTGAGAATAAAACCCTTCTTTTCCTCACCACCCAGTAATGATTTCCAAACAGGCAGCTAATATTCATCCCTATAAATAGTACATGTAGTTAGATTTCCACTGCCACTTTGTTGGGTGGACACAGATCAGTGGTGAACTAAAGTGGATTTCCTGCAGCACTGCATATCGCATTCCTAAAGAACTCATCATGAATAATATTTCAGCCCTCTCTTTATAAGGTGCTTCATTATAAGTCTAACCTTCCTCTGGTCAGATATGGATGTAAGCTGCAAAATTTGAATTCAGATCCTGATATGAACATTTCTAAAGTTCAGAAAGGCATGGATCCAGGAGGTTGTTTCAGCTCATTTTTATTTCTGACATTCAGCACTCAAGTTCCTAGCTGCAACGAGGTCCGTCATAGACTCTGTGCTAAACTTTCACATTAAATCACGCAGAATTCTTGGCCCCATGGAGATATCATATTACCGAATCCAGCAGAACACTGGGCTGAAACTAGCCCGCTATCAACAGTGTATGACCACAAATACCTTAACTTGTTGGACATAAACATTATTTTTATGCCAACCCTGTCTCAAATACTTAATCATTAGATCCTTCTCTGTAGGAATAATAAACTTGAAGTAGATTCTTTTATGTACATTAATAACCATGTCATATACCAATCTGTATTTGACTTCATTGTTTATGAAACGTGGGATCCTTGTTTTGAGCAAATAAAAGTATCACCCTCAAGCTACCATATATGTATTGTTAGCTTTTCGATCTGAAGAGCATGCTCCCTCCATCAGCACTACATCCTACCAGTGACTGAAGTGGGAAGGTGTTTTCTTCTATGGCTCCTATATGATGCAGCACAAGAAGCAGCTTGTGTGATCACATGTGGGCCAACCTTTAGCAACAACAACAGCAGCACTTTGCTTCCCATACAATGTTGCCTCCCTTACAAACATGTGCTAATTTATCACTTATAATACCGTCATGTGGTAAAGCTCTTACTATTACCCCTGTTTTGCCTTTGAGGAAACAGGGGCAGAGAGAATAAATGAGCTCCTAAACATCAGAGAGGAAGTTTATGGCACAGCTGGGAATACAAACCAGGATTCTTGTGCCTTAACCACAAGCCCATCCTTCCTCATTGACAGACACTGTCAAAGCCAGGGGGCCCTAAATTTTCAACAGTAGCAATGGAATTGACTTGCTCTTTTGCTTTTTCTCTCTCTGTGGTTTAAGGATTGACGTCAATTCTCACTGTAGAAAAGCAGGTATCCATCTTCATTTTTTTTGTGATTAAGAGGAATTTGCTCCCATAAGAAAGATATGAATTATAATTTACTCAGAAGCTCCACATGGCATAGGACACTTTTCAGTCTCGAAAAGGGAATGGTATCCATGCTTGTGTTGTGTCTGATATGCTGCTTTTAATGTGCTACACTGTATATCACTTTATATACAGGCTCTAAAAGGCTGGGTTTTGGAAGGGAAAAGCAGAAACAAAATCCCAAATCTTTCTCTGCCATGCAATAAAATCAACTATTTTTTGTCTGTATAAACAATTTCATTTTAGAGCTGAGCACAAGGAATGTGGTCCTGCAATGAAAATATAAAATTCAATTTGAAGCCGAATACTTCGTGATAAAATATTCCCAGGAATAATATTTAAAGAAGAATTAAATTCTTCTATACTGTAGTCACTTTTCTTCCTTCTGGCACAATAAATTAAGGCACTGTGTAGATTTCACCCCCAAACACCTCTGCTGATATTCAGTGAGGTTCGCTTGAGTCTTTTATACGTGCTTTCAAAATGGCTACCATATAAATTTGCCTTTTCACTGAATCAATGTAAAGCTTTACAGTTTGTAGCCTTCTACATCATACAAGATCCAAAAGACTGTGGACCTTGCAAGGCTGGTAGGTCTAACCTAACTGAGGAGACAGTTGTTGGCAACTGAGAAGTCTATTTCTTTTGAATAAGAGCTCTTAGAAATGTGTTCAATTTCCTTCACAAAAATAAGTAAAGAATCTCACCCATGCCATAAATACTTTAAAACCATTAAGATTCATGCATATGTTGGGCAGAGGCAATTATGCCTGAACTGTGTATGGTTAGATAAGCTGCTATAGGTGTCACTAGGCTGTGCATTGCAAGGTTATTTTGGGGAAAGGTTGGTAAGGGCCCCCATTTGCCACCTTTGTGCTGAAAGCTGTCCTGAAGTTGGTGTAGCTACCTCTGGGGAGGGGAGGATCCCAAGATGGGTAGAAGTCCTGAAGAGGTTCCTATGCCATCCTCTACTCCCAGTGCAGGGATGAGGCTGGAGAAAATGGAGTGAGGCCTGGCCATCTCTATAGCTCTGAGATCCCCTGCGGCCAGAATGATCTCTTGGGACATTGGCAACCTTTGCAAATTAGAGCCCCAAACTGCTGTAATCTGTGCTGGGGTATTGGCCCAGAGCCTGGATGGTCCCAGGAGTTGTGGAGCAGATGGGTAGGTTAAAGACAACCTTGCATTCCCCATTTTCCCTGAACTGCACTGCTTGGCTGCAGATCAGGATCTAGGCAAATTTATTCAGTAAAATCGCTCTACAGTGTAACCTTGCACGTGATTATAAATTTACCAAAGGCTCATGGAAAAGTCATTTAGACTTGTGTCTCTTCTGTCTCCTCAGTGTGTTTACAGAGAAAAATAACTTTTAAAACCTGATATGTTCACTTGTGTTCTAAGGTACATTTTTACAGTACTCCTAAAATGCTAAATTGGGACTCTTCTGATACTTGGAACTTCCTGGCATGGAACCTTTGTGCCATAAAATACATTCATCCCAAAGCTTAAGTGAAACTATCAAATACTGAAGTTGTAACTGCGGAAAACGTAATCTAAAAGAATAAAAAGCATTTTATCGGTGTCATTTGAGTTTTAAGCTGTGCAATATACTCTCATTCGTTGAGATTTAAAAACTGAATATCTCAAAGATTGAGATGGGAGTATTATAGAATACTTGGAATACAGTGGAATACTTTAGTTAAAAAGCAAATTAGGTTTGATACATGACTCTTATAAGGGCTTAATAAAATATCATGGCATAATGACCTGAAAAGAAAGTGTCAGGGTCAATAAACACTCAGCCCAGCTGCTCCAGAAGCCCCCTTTTCGGGGATTCTGTGGCATTGCAAAAGCTTCCAGGAGCTGGATGGATTTGCTATTCTGCCCAGTCTGAATTATGCCTATGTTTGGTTTTATTTGATCTATATGTGACTGCTTCAATATTCATGATATTTTTTCAGCGTTTGCCGACGATGCTATATAAATATTTTAAAGCTATTTATTATTACATCAGAAATTTGTACTTCTCTAGCATTTTTTATTTGAAGATCTCAAAATGCTTTACAAACATTAATTAAGCCTCACAAAGTCCATATTAGTTAAGTAATGGTTAATATAATTCTCATTTTGCATAATGGTAAACTGAGGCCAAGACTGGTTAATGCCACAAAGTAAGTTAATGGCAGAACTGTGAATAGAACCTCCAAGCCACTGCTCGCAATTGTCTGCTCTTGTTGCTGCCCATGTTCTAATTCTCTGTCTTCTTAAAGTGACAATTCTAACTTTTGATAAACATTGTTTGAAGAGCTAGCCTAGTGCCTAATGCCGTGCACTGCAAGCAGAGGGATATAGGTTTGATTCCTGGTTATGCTCTCTTACTCATTCATGTGAACAAGATACCATGACTGTCCTGAAGGGTCTCCACTGACTCCGATTCCTTATCTATATGCCTTCAGATTTTTGTCCCTTCTCATATTCCTTTCTGCTTAGTCAGCTCTGTTTTCCTTTAAGGCCCCCCTTGCTGTCCTCTGATTTCTGTTGGTCTTCTCTCCATCTGTCTCACTAATTCCCTACCCCTCTTAATACAATAACTCCAACTCACCTCATCTCTCCTATCTCCAGCCAGAGAGCTGTAAATCAGGGGCCCAATTTTGAGATGCTGGTCTTGGAGGGGCAAAGGTGGCTTTACATCCCCCTGAACCTAGGGCCACCCAGAAACACTGTGGCCTCACTCACTTTAAACGGCCATCCCCTCTATGCCAAGAGCTGAAAGTAGGGGTGGTAGAGAACTGGCTATGCCAGTCTTAGGCCATTTTGGGCACTTGCCTCACAAGAGAAATCCTCAGTTGTCTGGTTAACCCCTTCATGTCACTGGAGCCACAGTGTGTATAGTACATTACTATAATACAAAAAATTATATGTGGAATGCAGTGTCAAACATGTCAAGTAAACCTGTAACTTCTCTGTTCTTCAGGATGATTTTAAATCTAGATGCTTATTTCTATGGTTTATCATGCTGAAAAGAAAGATAAAACAAGAAAAAAATAAATGTGGATGTATTCTTTTCATGTCAGAACTAAATGTCGGGTAGTGGACCAGAGAATTTCTCTCAACATCTGTCCTATTACCTGCTCTTCACACTGGCTTATCTCACTTTTTCTACTGAGTTCCTATGGACACTGCCTACTTTCAAAGAGTCTTACTGGAACATGAGAGGGTCATTTGAACTAGGTGTTAAGTAATTAATAGCTTTGGTAAAAAAAACAGGTCACTGAAATTTTGTCAAAAAATTGAATTTCAACAGAAAAATCGTGAAAAAAATTGAAAAATATATTTGTCAATGTTCTTTTAATGCTTCAATCAGATAGAGTTGATAGAAATATTTCAGATTTTGATTTTTTTAATTCAAAACTTCATAATAACCATTTTGAATTTTTGTATTGTTTTTTCAACCATTCATCTAGACAAAAAATAGTACAGTACAAGTTAAATCATTTAGCTGGGCAGAACTGCATTTTGTCTAGTTATGCAAAAACAACTTTTGCTTAGTACATGTCTACAAAAACAAGGCCTGATTCTCCTCCCACTGAGGCCAATTATACATCAGTCTAACTCCCTTATTATATTAAAGTTAGTGCTTCTAATTTAAACTGGTGTGAGAGAACAATCAGCTCCACATTATTTTGTACTTTATTGTTCCATAGCCTTTCAAAGTTAAAATATTGTAGATTGTACAAAATATTACAAAGTTCCTAGCATAGAGGATAAAGACACTGAAATAAAAATAACAGGGGAACTAAACATCTGACAACAAACTTAGGCCCAAAAGTAACTTCTGACTCACTGCATCTTAACACCATAGAACAAGTACCATGCAGTACAGAGAATTTCAAAACATACTACAGTTTCTCATTCACTGTATCTGATATTATTCTGTACATTAGGAATAGTGGAATGGGAAAATTATATTAAAAATCATCTTTACTGCTAAATGAGTGATACCAACTTGTTCTGTGACTCCACAAGAGCTCACGAGTTAGAGTAAGGAGGTCTGAAGTGGGTGAGTGCTCAGATGAGAGACCTGCAAGGAACACCTAGGTGCTGTAGCAAGTGATGCTGGTGATTCAGCTGATGCCACTGGCAAGCATGTTATTAGGGGATGTGGTGCTGTCTTGAAGGTGCTGTCTTTTGCGTGAGAGAGAAAACCAAGGTTCTGATTACCTGTGGTCCTTAAATATCCCATATTCAGGACCGGCTCTAGGCACCAGCAAACCAAGCACGTGCTTGGGGCGGCACAATTCCAGGGGTGGCATTCCAGGTGGTTTTGGGTTTTTTTGCTTCGGCAGTTGCGCTCTCAGAGGTTTTGTTTATTTTTTGCGCTTGGGGCAGCAAAAAACCTAGAGCCGGCCCTGCCCATACTGTAAAAGCACAAGTAATGAACCCTGGTGTCCCAGTCATATTCCAACCAGGATGGGTACATTCCGCTTATTTGTCTGTAGTTCTGCCTGAAATCTATCCAGAAACTTAATTGGGGCAATGTCCATCTACTAAATATAATAGACTATTGGGACTATATCCTACCAGTAATCTGCACTAGCTTCCAGTCTGATACTGGGTATATTTCAAAAATCCTTGTTCTAACCTTTATAATCCTACCTGAGCTTGAGCCAAGCTTCCTGAAGGACTGCTGCCCTCCATGGCAGCTACATCTGATGGGGATGCTCAGGCTGCAGGAACCTAAGCTGGAAGCGGCTGGAGTCAGGGGCAGAGCATTCCCAGCAGAAGACTATTGGCTGTGGAATTTATTCCTACCAGAACAAATTGAGCCTGAGTCTTGCCACCTTCAGGATGAAATGGGATGTTTATTTCCTTCAGCAAACCATCTCCTAATATGGTAGAAGAGCCCACTGTGTGCTCTAAGAACAGTGTATCGAGTTCTGGATCTTCTAAGTGGCACCAACTTGCAGGGACAGATGGGTACACAGTTTGGACCTCATACTGGTGTAAATCAGGAATAACTCCCAGGAATTCAACTGGAGTTACACTGGTGCAAATAACTAAGAGGGAGGGAAATCAGGTCCTTCCTCCTCTCTCTTGTGGTATTTGTTGTCATTTTAAAAATACACAACTAGCTCATGGACATTACGGTGTTTTAGGAGAAAGTAGTACTACTACTGCTACCACCAGCTCATTGGGATCTAATTTCTTCAACCTAGAGCATTGTGTAGTGTTGCTCTTCACTATTAAACAGCTGCAGTTTCCCAGAGGTGACATCATTTCAGTGGTGGGGGATTCTTCTTTATATCATATACTGTAGAGGGAAAAATTATGCCCACAAATACAATGGTTGGATGCCACTGCCATATCTGAATGCAAAAGTTGGCCCCTCCTTTGTAAACCATATTGAAATCATTTGGGGGTGAAAGATGCTATATAAAGGCAATCAATGATTTTAAAAAAACCTTATTAATTAAATCTCAAAGTGATGTTCAGCAGTGATGTAGATCCAGAAAGAAGCTGATTTGTGAGTCTCTCCAATTCTGGTTTGTTTGTTTCCAGTCTATCAGTAAGCACTAAACAGAGGTATAATGCGTGTAGCTCTTCCTAGAAATTTAATGGCTCGATAAAAGCATATAGTTTCAAAACCACTAAAAAAAACCCCAAATCATCAGAGGGGATGTCATGCTATTGCTCTCCACATGTAGTCAATATATCACTTTAACTGTAGTGCATTACCTTCTGTTTATCATCCTTTCTGAAACCATGTGGAATACTCATCTTCTTTAATCCCTGTCTATAGTATTTCCAAAGTACTTTACAAGCTTGGAGTAACCGACTTTAATGCCTTGCAGCAGCTGAGCTGGTAGCACACATGATATCTTAAATGTAACAATCAAAGGAGCATGTGAGATTTTGGTATTTCCGCTGGCTTGCAGATGTGCAGTATCCAGGTCCAAAAACTAATGTTAATTTTAGAGTAAAAATATTTAAAACACAATACTATCTCACTGCCCTGTGTCAACGCACTTCTAATGTGTGTGTGGGGGGGTACTCTCTGATAGTGATAGCACCAGTATTAAATATCAGTTATCTGACCCCTACAGTAATTTCTTTTTTGTATGTGTTTCCATGAATAACCTTGCTCAAGATTTATGTAACAGTGTATTGTTTTATTAATCCAGAGCATGTGGAATTCTCCAGGTGCTAAGCTTTGATCTCCCTGCCCTTCTATGTATTAAGTTTTCTGGTGCTCATTGACACTGATGCTCTTGATTTAAGGTAATCCTCTTATTGTGGGGCTGGGGGAACAGAAAAAAAGCAAGTGAACTCCAGGGTGAACGTGGAACTTTTTTCTTTTGTTTGGTCTTAGCTCTGATTCAATCTCCTACTAATCCAGTTCAGCAGAATCCAACCATCACTCTGAGGCGTAAAAGTATATCCTTCTGCAACATTTTATGGCATGGAATGTCATTTATGGCACATTACATTACAGTTTGAAATGTTAGAATTCACTAACTAGAAGAGCTGTGGGCTTACATTAAAATGACTGAGCAGTGTGAAAACAAGAAGGCAATTTTCCATTTCCCCTAGTTGGTAACAAAAAAGAGCAAGGCAGGGGGGGAACAAGTGGGGCAGAAGAAATGTTTAAAAAATATCCTCTTCCAAGAGCATTAATATGCTGATAGTTTAAGAGCGAGAGAATAGACAAGTGATATGCAGTGCCACTAAATTAGTTTCCTAGGCCCTGCCTGATGAAACCATGATGCCAAATGAGCAGGTTGTTTACTGAACTTCCTCCCATCCAACCCCATTCAGTAACAATGGCTTCCTTGTCGCTCCTCCCCAACTCCTCCTCTTTTCTCACATGCCTTGACAGTTTGTTATAAACACGCACGTACACACACACTGCACTAGAGGATAGCTAACATAGGGCAATATTCACCAGCCCAATTCTGTAGATGAGGAATAGCTCTGCTGAAGTCAATGGAGTTACACTGGTGCAAGTGAGGTCAGAATCATGCCCATCCTCCTCAGTCTGCACTGCACCTCTCTTATCCACAGTATGTTCCCTATTGCTTGGTCTGCACCCATTCCACACATGGAGTTTCCTTCATAATCAAAAGGGAGGCGTGGGGCATAGAGCAATACTTTTGCCCTTTGAGATCAGGGATGATCAAACTGGTTTGGGTTAAATAAATAAATGAATTAAATAAATGCCTGAGTTCTGTCATCCAGAAATTGATACAAACTGAACCTGAAACTTTTTTGTGTTTCAGAAAGTTTATTGGAAGTACTAAAATTCCCTGGGAAAGGACATTCATTCTCCTGGTGTTCTGGTCCAGCCAAAATTGTTGAGTACTGGGACTCCATGAATAATCCAGGTTCTGTAAGGCTTCCAGCCTGATTTCCCAGAATAAAGGGCCTTGGCTAAGTATCAGAAAAAAACCCAAACATTTAGATGTTTATCTGAATTTGGACTTTAATATTTGGGAGGGTCACACACTGCCGATAAAGATGGAGCAGAATTGAAATACACTTCTCCCAAATCTCAGGTGTCACTGAAATACTGAGGGGTTATAATATAGCCTTACCCATTTGGTACCTGTAAGAATGGTGGTCAGGTGTTTGTTATCGAAAGGAATTATGTCTGTCTTTCATTGTACCTTTTTTCTTTCTAGCATTTAAAATCCTTGACAAGGATGACAAAACTGATAAATTAACAATGGAACAAACTGATACATTACAAAGCAATAAATCACCGGGTCCAGATGGTATACATCCGAGACTCCTGAAGGAGATTAGGAATGCGGTCAGTGGCTGAGCTCCTAGGAAAAATATGCAGCAATAGAGGATTGGAGGGGAGCAAATGTGTCTATATTTCTTTAGGGGTGATCCAGGAAATACAGACAGTGAGCCTTACATCTGTACCTGGTAAATTGGTCAAAACAATAATTAACATAGAATAATGAAACACCTAGAAGATCATGATATGATAGGATATAACTAGCATAGTTTCTGCAAAGAAAATTGTGCTTCACTAGTCTATAAGAATATTTGAATATTTGGATAAATTAGTGGAAAAAGGAAAACCAGATGAAATAATATATTTGGACTTTCAACAGCATTTGACAAGGTTCCTCTAAAGAGACTACTAACGACACTAAGTAGTTATGGGATGACAGGCAATCTACTTATGCTACATTGGCAGTAGCCCAAGTGCATAGGTCAGGAAGGATAGTTCAGTGAGTAGGGCACTAGCCTATTTCTTCATCTCCATGCCCTTGATCATTCTCATCTCCCTTTTCTGAACACCCTCCATTTCTGCAATATCCTTTCTTTGAGACAGCGTGACCAGAACTGCACCGTATTCCAGCCGAGGCCACAATGTTCACTTATATAAAGGCATTATAATGGGCACTGTATTATTAACCCCCCCCTTCCTGATGCATCCTAACATTGTGTTTGCTTTTTTGACTGCAGCTGAACACTGAGCAGAGGTCTTCATTGAACTGTCTACAGTGGTGCCCAGGTCTCTCTCTAGAGTTCATACAGTTCATTTAGAACCCTGCAAAATGCATGCAACTGTGGGCCAGATCTACAGCTAGTGTGAATAGGCATTGCTCCATTGATGCCCCTCATCTCCAAATCTCTAACTGTTGATGTCTACAATTTGAAAGCAGAAGAATCAGGGGTAAGGTTAGAGCATCAAATGTTGTTTACAGTCCTGTGGAGGTATATTTGGGGTAGAATATGGAAGCCACATCTCTCTGTGGAAGAACTCTGCAACTCCAGTCACAATTCAAGCTAAGATATCATATAGCAATGGCAGCTTCTCATGGGAAAAACATATCAGACATGGTATCAGGATAGTAACTGGTACACTTCATCTACTCAGAGGAAAATTCTTTCCTAGTTCATCTGCTACCATAAATGCAAAGTTCTGGAAATATCTAATTTAGGTACTTAGATGGTCCCTGTAACATAGTGGCCACCAGCCAAGCATGCCTTCATTGCCAAAGGTTGTTCTGCAGCACCCTGCCTGTTTTTCCCCTCTTCACTGGGCACCAGAAATCCTCTTCACTCTCCCCTTGTATCAGGAGCTGATTGAAATGCCTGCATTCACCACCAAATGTGGCACAGCAGGGCTTCTCCCCAGATTTATAAGCACTCATTTCAGTTTCCCAGTTCCAGCCAGTTCTCTTCTCACAGTCAATTCTGTTCCCCTTCAGTTGTTCCAGGGACCCACCACCAGCATTAGCTCTATTCCTCTTTGGTTTCTCTCCCCAGGCACAGCCTGCCCCAATGACTCTTCCTCTTCCTGTCCTCTGACAGGTGTTTGTAGTCCCACCCCTTAATTGGGTCCATCTAATTTTGACACAGGGGAGATGGGCCTGGACTGCTCACAGGGACCAGCTACCTTGTGACAGTCCTCATCACAACAGTACCTGAGCGCCACACAAACTTTTAAGTCATTTATCCTCACAACACCCCTGTAGGGTAGGGAAGCACTATCATCCCCATTATACAGTTGGGAAACTGAGGCAAAGAGAGATTACACGATTTGCCCAGGGCATACAGGAGGTCTGTGGACCAGGAAACTGAATACAGGTCTCCCAAGTCCCAGGCTAGCACCTTAACCAGTGGGCCAGCTTTCCTCTTCCGACTGCTGCAGCATACTCCCAATGTGCCCATATATAGCTCCTTCTCCCACTATGTGCCCAGTCCATCCAGCAAGGTGCTAAGTGCCCACAGCAACCATGCAAATCAATGGGACATCACAGGATCAGGCCTCATGTAAATGGTCAAATGACTACCCTATGCCTCTCATGTAGGCAGTTGGGGTGCTTTTGATCAGACAGTGGGGTTATTACAAAAATGCATGATTCTCTAAAGTGAAGCAAAAATGAAAGAGGTTTTAGCTATGTTATGAAATGTAGCTCCTACCGGAGGGAGCCAAGAGAAAATAAAGAATTTAATCTGAGGATTTGAAAGGAGTTGGTATAATTTATGGATAGATCAGGCAAGAGGATACATGTTCCAGAGCCTCAGAAATGTTGTTCGTTTGTGTAATATACAAGGAAGACAGCATAATGGAGCTTATATACGTGGAAATAGTACAAATATTTTTCTAAAGTCCTTAGGGGAAAGATTTCCGTTCTACTAGTTGAATTGTCATAAGAGATTTTCAAGGGTCAAATTCCATACTGGAAAGAGGATATGAAACTTTTAGGCCTCTTATTGCGTGGACATGTGAAGTAAATACTGTACATGCTCGGAGACTGTAACAACAATTCACTGTTTTATGTCTGAAAAGAGACTTTGTCAGGTGCCATCTTGCATCAGTGAACCTTAATAAGTATAAAGGCATGATTGAGCAGACAGCACTGTGCATATATGTGGTCAGGAAGTATGACAAGATCATTTCAGGGTCTACGCTAAACCCTCACACAACACACAAGAATAGTAGACACTGCAAATTGCATGATGCTATTGTATGGGTTGTAAAATAGGAAACTCAGCAATAGAGGTAATACATGTTATTAAAGGGGCCCTGTCAACATAAAAATAATTCACCAGATAACCCTCTCCAGTGCTACAATCTGTAAGAGTCTGAAAATGGTAAAAGGCCTAGTGCTGTGCCAAACATTCACAACAAAGTTTCTCTGACTCAACATTCTTAAAAGAAGACATAATAGAAGAGAATTGTCAGAATTTGTCAGATGGATAAAACATTACATTTTTCAGTCCATGCTGGGAAATCTGGGACAGCATTCACTAGTGAATTAGGAGCACCAGGATGGTCTGTTGGACTCTGGAGGAACTTTAAAAGTTCATCCCGTGATGGGCAGACACCTAAACTGTCATTCAATAAAGACATCACCACAAACAGAGATGAAAATAGGGATGGTTCATTCAGAGATTTGTTTATGGTACTTGTGATGTCATTGATATCCAAGGAAAACCAGAATTTGACAGCTCAGGTTTCTCACGATCTTACCTGATGGTAATTGTCTAAGATTTTACTAAAATACAGCCCAAATAAAGTTTTCTTTGGTAGTTATTTATAGACTTCCCCCCCCTCTTTTGAAATCTTATAAAAGGGTTTTGGAGATTTTGTTTAAAAAAAACCACACACCCTTTTCAGCTCCCCTTTACGCAAAAATTTTAAGTATAATCCTGCTATATCCTCTGCGTATGGCACTGTGATATTTTCTACTTACTAAGGCTCAGAGAAGTAATACAGTATATGACCTAAAATTTCCTTGTGCACATAAAACAGTGAATTATTATTTTAGTCTACCATGATCCCCAAGTATACACTATTATCGTCTAGTGAAATGTTTGCTTGTAGCTTGGTATGCAAAATATACAAAAATAAATTGTACTGTATTTTATATTATTATAGTGGGATGAGATATGTGTAAGAAAAACAGTAGCAATAAGCAACCTGTATGGTACTGTATATAATTTAAGAAATATGACCTAATAACCAGATGAGAAACTACACACAGGACTTTAATATTTTCCTCTATTTTTTTTATCCTGAAGCAGCAAGGAAGGAAACCTTAGCTTTCCTTTCATTCTTTTCATGACATCTCTTAATATTTCTTTAAAACTCTGCACAGAATAGGTCAATCCAACCAGTAATAATCCTTCAAATGGCAGGTGTCCTATCTGTCATTATGCTAAATGACTCCCAGCCCAGTTTTCCGTTAGGGAAGATGCTGCCTCACTGAACAATTTAGAGACAGTCAGATTCTTCAATCTGATAAAGGGCGCTAATGGAACGAGAAGAAAAGGAGCTAAATGCAAATATTTTCTTCGTCTGCCCTGGCTGTCTATTACTAGATAGTGTATTATTAGACATCTCAGATTTCCATGCATTACTCAGCCTGGTATTTAAGCTGGTGCTATTTTGACATCTCTTTTGCTGCAGCAGCAAAACCTTTTCTAGTGTTTATACTTTTCCTGTCTTCTTTATGGTATATGGACGAGTTGCCCTATATCAGAAGGTTCATCTGAACCAGATACGTTTTGTTTTAGTTAAGCATTTTCTTTTCACCATCCAGACCATCGCGAGGGGTCGAGACACTCAGGAACTTTGCCCAGCTCTCTAGGCACTTAATTAGGGCTTGGGAGACTTGGGTTCAATTACTGTCTCTGCCACACACTTCCTGTGTGCTCTTGGGATATTCATTTTCTCACTGCGTGCTTTCATCCCCTAGCTGAAAAGTGGTGATGATGATGATAATGCCTTTGACTTTCACATTTCTTTAGATGGTAAACTCTTTGGCATAAGGACTTTTTCTTATTTTTGTGTATGCCCAGTGCCTAGCACAATAGGGCCCCTTTTCAAGTGGGGCCTCAATGGGCATGTCTACACCTGGGTCCACAAGCTTCAGCTAGTGGGGCTCATGCTAGCATGCTAAAAATAGCTGTGTAGATGTTGCTTTGACATCCTGGCTCAGGCTGCGAAGCCTGCTCCGTCCCTGCTTCAGAGCCCGAGCCACAGCATCTACACAGCTCTTTTCAGTGTGCTAGTGCAAGCCCCAAGCACTAGTCTGTGGACCCAGGCTGGGAGGTTCACTCCCAGATGCAGCGTAGACATACCCTAGGTGCTTCAGAAATGCTAACGTTATAAAGGCAAGAGCAAAAGTTCAACTTAAGCTACATTGGCAGTAACCCAGATGTATTTTAAAGTGCGGTTTTACACTGAAAGGAGACTTCAAAACAAGCACCATTTAACTCAACAGACCCTGTGGGTGTTCAGTCACATCTGCTCATTTTAGTGACAAAAAGTAAGTTGTTACTGATTTTTAGCCGTTAGTTTTGCTGTCAGTACAGAAAAGATTGAGTGAGCTGTGTTGTATTCCAATGTGGACATCGTCAACATAATTGTTTACCAGTTACACTTGTGCAAACCTATTGACGGCAGTGGAATTGCATAGGTTTTACGGCAGGGATAATTTGAAGACAGTAATGTGTCACAGATGAAACTGATGCCCTTATTGGGTCTGCAGCCCCTTTGTGATTGTTGGTAAAGCATGAGCTGGAAAGAATACAGCTTAACTGCCAAAGCCCAGGCTGAGAGTGCAGGGCTGGCAGTTAGAAAAACATCTTTTTAACCTGTAAACTATGCACATTTAAAAGAGAAATCAATGACATTCTTAGAATCACTTTACAGAGCAGGGTCACATTGAAATGTCTAATACAAACCTGGCCTGTCTTCAATTAAAGCATGTGTGTAGGAGCTATTTTCAGATAGTATTAAAATATTGTAGTTGCATATATTCAATCCCATCGGTCTTTTGTGCACATTGGCAGGTTTATACACAAGGAAAAGAACCTCCAAACTATGTCACCATACTCCAGAAAGAAAAGATGGCACAGAAACTAGGGCTGGGATTTTCAATGTTTATTCTTAATATATCAAGATAATGAAAATTATCCTCTAAACTGCTGACGTAGAAAGTCACCACACTCAATGCTTTCTTGTATGGCAGTGGAGTCTATAAAAGGGCAGAAGTATGGAACAATCTCATGCAATACATTATCATCCTGGGATGTCAGTGGAGGAGTGGAACAAATAAATATGTATCCTGATGCTGAAGAAAAGCCTGTATGGACCTGGTGCATTAGAGAACTTGTGCAAAGTTCATCTTTACTTAAAGATGATCACTGTACACACTGCTAAGCCCCGTAAAATCTTGGATTATCTGTTGCATAAGTAATAGCCATGTGAGAAGAGAAGTACATGAGACTAATTTGAGCACCAAGGACTAAATTTCACAAGCTGAGCTTTCAAAATTTGTACACTTTTTTTTTTGCACTTGCAGTTCAGTTGTGGGCACAAATCTGACTACTACCTAATGAAGTAGCTAGATACACAAGCATTCCAATTTGTGCCTACAGTTCATTTTTGCACATCCAAAAGGGAAGCTGAGCATATGCCCTTCTGAACTTTACCTCTAAAACATTGCTTTTTAAAGAATTATTAGTGCTTATAAAAGGCGCCGGATTGACAGCAGTGTAAACCAATTTGCTCTATCCACAAAGAAGGTATAACATGGACAGCATCAGTGTCCACACTCTATTACTAATATATTTCACCACTGACTCAGAACAATCATCTCCAGAAATGAGAAGTTAGTACAACCTTAGTGTTTTATTAATGTTATTGATTCAATTAGTTAAAAGGCATTTCTGTTCCATCCTTCATCTTTTTTCCTAGAGTATGAATAAGGGTATCAGTTGTGTTCAGGCTGTTCTATGATGGAGCCACCTACCAAATAGGAACACCTCTGGACACCTGGTAACTGAAACCACCAGCTAAAACCACCAGCTCATTTCCTGTAGCTCATCCAACAACTATTAGATGGGAAAGGCTTTTAACCATCATCATACACTGACTTGAACTAGTGACTTAGAGGTCACCTGTCATGACCAGTTCCCTGAAGTATGTAGACCTCAAACACACCAAATATTTTAAAAACAATTGTCCCAAGTGACACTAGTGTATCTGCAGGAATTCAAGAACCAGGGTTCAATGTTTGTTCTGAATGAGTCTTTTCCTTCCCCACTGCTCCAGTCTCTGCCTCATTTTGGCCCCATCATCTACATCATATGCTACAACAATATCAAAGGTCTCACCCTGCTGTAAACAATCCAGACTGTAGAATAATGAGGCATGTGTCAGCTGATGGCATCAGGTTTTACGAGTTTCTCTTCTAAAGTGCCTTGTGCGGCATGTTAAACCCTTTCAGAACAGGCCTGAAGGGTAGGAAAATAGAACTCCTACAGGTTCTTCTTCTTTATTTAAATAAATGGATCACAACATGAGTAGACAGTTCAGAAATCAGTGGAAAAATCAATACAGAGGGCTTGTTCACTACAGTTTGTTGGAGAGAAAACATTATTTGCTTAAATATCATTGGAAGTCAGAAACACCTCAAAATATTTCAAATAAAAGCAGAATTTTCTAAACATTGGCAGTGATTTTCTTTGTAAATAGATTTAACCTTGGACCTTATGTCATCTTGTATTTTTACACAGGAAATTACTTTTCTACATCCTCTGTGTGCATAGAGAAGGGAAAAAGTTGAAAAACTCCAAGGGATTTCCAAAAAGCCTCCATATAAATTTTAAAATTAAACAGATGTTATATGATTACCATTAAATCAGAGCCATGGGTTCCTAGGTTATAAACTATATGTGATGTTCTGAAGCAAGAGATGAAATGGATTTTTTTCTATTACTGAAGGTTTTCCAGATCAAAAAGTTCAGGATTTAGATGAATCTTTATAGGTCTTGGGTTCCAACAAGAGTTTATAAACATCCAAAATAAGTAAATGCTCTCACAATTGCTAGAAAACAGCCATGAAAGGAGATGTTCTGTAACTGTTCAACCTCTGGGAATGAAACTGTGCAGTGCCAAAAGACTGTTTTGTTGAAATCAATGGAAAGTTGATTTTAATGGGAGTTGGATTGGACCTCACGTGAGCTAAAACTAAAGCATCTCTACTTGCTCTGGTCACCTGCTGCAGTCTTTGTTCCACATCTGTAATATCAAAAGAACTTCTCAGGTTGTATTATTGTGGTCTAAAATAGCTGTTTTATGAAGCTTTGTGGCTGTGTGGGACCCACTCAGCATAGGTATGGAGTTACCACACCATGTGGGACTATGCACAATTTACTTATCTCAACATTCTGAACTTCCAACTTAGTCCTCTGAATGTACATGGGCTGGTATTTTCAAATGGAGTTAGATACCCATTTTCCATTAGTATCAAATCCCTCATGCTACTCTCAAAAAACTCATCCATAAAAACCTCTCTCTCTCTCTCTCAAAGGTCTTTGTATAACTGAAAGATGGAAACTAGAGGAGATTAAGTGGGATTGTTTTGTTACATTTGCTCTGCTGGGGGTAAAGGGTGATCTGCTGAGTCTTTTCTCTCAAAACATGCCCCAGATGCATTGATACAATAGTAGCCACACGTTGGTCATGGTTAATTGGTTTATTATCAGTATTGGGTTCTCTCTTGGAATGGCTTGCTCATTTGTTTATTTAATTTAGTGAAATGTCTTACATCATTTCATAGTTGTTGCTATTGTTTTTGTCAGCTCCTGCCCATTTAAGGAGGGGTGGACTGACTCCCACAACTGATCCGCTGGATTTCTTTCCCTGGGTATCATACCTGTTTGCTATTGTTTGTGACAATAACACTCAGTCTTTGGGTTTTAAAGTGAGTGATACATGTTGCCTATTGTAAGAGCTTTCGTGTTCTTTTTTCAATAGGCCAAATTCACTTCTGGTACAACTAATTTAAGACAATGGAATTACACCAGGAATAAGTCCAATGGGCCTAATTCTCCTTTCAGTTTCATTAATATAAATCAGTAGTGATGACACTGAAATCAATAGCATTACACAGTTGTAAAATCAGTTTTAACTGAGGAGAGAATAAGATGCAATGTGGGAGAGCCTGAGTTAGTGTCAATTGGCATAACTCCACTAAAGTCAATGGAGCTACACCAATTGTAGCATGAGTCTGACGGAAGCCAAGAGGGAGAGTGCTGGAGAAAGAGAGGCTTGGAACTGTGAGTAAAGAAATGACCTCCTGTTGTTTGATTCCTATTGTGTTCAGGGAAACAGGACTTTGTGGCTATTCTTCGTAAAATAAAGAGGATTGCATCAAAGAAATACCTTATGATCATCAATTTCTCCTCCTAAAGGAAACAATCCACTAGGCCCTGAATATTGGCTAACCACTTGGCTAAAAAAAAGGTAACAATATGCCTAATACTAGTTTGGCTGCATACCCATCAGTCACATTTCTTTTTACCAATGCGTAACCCATGACAGCTATCTACGCACTTCTTCAGTTGATGACAAATTTGTCCTTTTTTTTTTTCTTGGCATAGGATCATGTGTCCAAGTTATGTTGCGTGTTGTTACCACAAATAGGCATTAGTTGTAGACCTTGCTTATTTTTGGTTAAGAGTGACTTTTCATGATAACTTGCATTTTCCAAATATGTCCTATTTCAGCTTTATTTTCCTCTGGATTTCCTCCATCTGGTTTCTATCTGACCCTAAGCAGCTGTCCAAGGTGTATATATCCTTTTGCTTGTTTCATCTTTGCTGAGATGCCTTTCTATTGCATGTCTGTTTAACATGGTTTTTATTTGGCTCCATTTCATTTTTAATCTTACTTCTGACCTTCATGATTGAGCACCTCTGTCAAGTTCCTGTTGTTTAAGTGCAGTGAATGAGCACAGAACAATATGCTCTGAGAAGGCTCAGTCACTCTTTTTAAATAATTAACCTTTAACCCACTATTATTTAACTCTATGGGACCTGCACTACTGACTGATTAATCTCCTTAAAAGTATCTATGGTCCATGGTACTTCCACACATAAGGGAGAGCTTGCACTCACAAATCTAGCCTAGGGAGGATTGAAAGAGGAGAGTAATCTCTCTATGGCATGTGCATTCTCTCTTGCAATCCCCTCATGTCTGCTCTGCAGGGTTCCCTGGAGGGTGAGGAGGGAACATGCTGGGCGGGAAGGTTGCAGGTCTAAGGGGATTGGTGAGGCTCCAACAGATTTTCTACCCAAGGTCAGAGGACTAAGTAGCATAAGTTGCCTAAGAGTCTGCAATAACTTGCAATACTTCCCTTTAATGCCATAGAATTATTGACTGACAGAACTTCCCCTTTCAAGGGGGTTGTAGGAGCCGCAGTGATCAGGGAAGCACCAGACAGCACTGTTCCTTCAGGAACTATGTTTTAGAGCTGGTCAGAATTTTTTAACCACTTCATTTCCCCTCCCCCCAATAAAAAACAAAAAACAATCTAAACGAAATATTGAAAACTAGTGTTTCAATGTAATGGAAGTGTTTGTGAAAGCATTTCAATTTCTTCTGCGTTTCCTATTTCTCAAAAAAAAAAAAATTCTAAACAAAAAATGTTGGTATCTTTTTTTTCAAAGTTAAAAAAATTTCAATTGTTTTTTGTTTCATTTTAGGTGAGAAAAATCCAACTTCTCTCATTTTCCTATATTTTCTGCTGGAAAAAAAGATAGAAAAAAGTTAAAAAGTGAAAGAAAGTGTTGCCCTAGCTCCCACTTTTTCCTACCTTTTCCAGTGCAAAAAAGTAAGAGCTAGTGGGGGACTTTCCTGCCAAAATGAAGTGAAATTGTTCATCAAAAAATGTAGTGAATTTTTTTTTAAAAGGACAAAACATTTTTGTTGTGACATGCACAAGTGAGTGAAGCACTAGTGAGGACATAGTAAGTCGGGTAGGGTTTTGCGTTGGGACTGAACACATCCGTGGCAGTCTAACCCAGGTGTTCAGACCCAGCTATCAATCACCTGGATTACCTCTGCAATGAAGACATGCCCTTTGTTGCTATCCCTTGCTTCTGCTGGACCACTGACATCTAGGTGGATGAATGGTTCATGAGGTGGAGCCCTGAGGTTGCAGGATGGTGGTACTTTATGAGGGGGTTAGAAAACATGTGAATGATATTCCAATTTGTATTATCTTTTCAAAGCTAGGATGGCCGAGCTATGCTTCTGAAAAAATCCTTGTACTGAGATGCACTGATGTACCATTGGTGTGTGTTGTAGCCCATGTTCTTTGGAGACATCTTCATCATGGCTGATTTACTGGATACTGTAGTTGGTCTTGTAGCATTTAAGAATTATTCACAATAGTCTTTGGATATATCTGTATGAACATGCCCATGGTAATTACAAATTACCTTACTTGCCTCTGCAATATGGATGAAATTCACCCTCTACACTCACACAGAAAGACTGAGCAAACCTCTGTTTTTTTCCCATCAGGGATGGGAGTGAGGATCAGCATTGGCCTCCAACCATGAACAGGGCTCACGGAAGTTCCTCAGTCCTTCCATGGTCATTGCTTAGGTCCCTGAACTAGAGCATGGGCTACAATCCATAGGCATACTCAATGGCCATACCACATTCCTCCCATGACCTGCCTCCAAAATTCTCCTTTTCTGCCCACTTTTAGCAGTTCATCATGTATCATTTATGTTTGATGGCCCCATTGTCTCCTGTACAAGTAATAATTCCCAGGATCAATTTCTATAACAGCCCCTTTGGTAGGCAAGGGGCAGCCCAAAATGTTGCAAGATGTTCTATGGCCAAACTCTATACAATGCATGCATGTGGTTACACGTGCTGTCTCCTAATACAGAATCACTCTAATTTCCTATTCAAGATTTTTTTTCTTTCCCAAGGGACTGCAGCTACCAGGACAAGTCCCAACACTTGGCACTTGGTGCACTGTTGCTTATGGATTCGTAGGCTGACTGCTGTACCTCATGTGATTCAGCTGAACATACAATGTAGCTTCAGGGCAGGGCAATCAGAACAGAATAAATGATTTAGGGATAAAAGTGGCTTTATAAAGATGCTGAGATGTTAGAAATGAATTGCCAAAATATAATTGGATCTTTTAAAAAGAATAATAAACTATATGAATAAGTCAAAGGCAGAACAGAAGCTCAAGCATGTGCAGTTAGCTAGATGGAAAAATGGAAACAAGATAGACAAAAGAAAAAAATACCAGGGTAAGGATTCTCTGTATTTAGTTACACGTATAGAGGTACCCTTTATGGTGGTTTTATGCTCATATGTATACACTTTGATGTGTATTCTGCATAGTTTTATCTGAATAGTCTTTCACGAAGATAAATCAGATACATTCTGAACACAGTGGCTTTTTTTTTTAAAAGAGCTTCACCAGAATTTATCTTTTTTCAAAAGGATACAAGTTTAACTTTTTCCCGTTTTTAAAAAATCACCTGAAATCAATTAGATTTCCTTTACTGCTAGGCTGATTTATAGTACTGTAATACGGCACTGAAAATATGAAAGCAGAGAAGCAATATTTCAAAATGGAGCATAAAATCAACAATAAAAATGTATATTTATAACCCAAAAAGTATGATTTCATCTTGGAGAATTACCAAGCTAATAGCAGTAATAAGCATGATTTTAGTTGTACCATATTGTACTTATTAAACACTTCAGGGGACTTGTGAATAAATCAAATCACAAGATCATTTCTGGATATTTGAACATATTTTTAAATATTGTAAAAATGTGGAAAACTATCACAACTGGTTATCATTTGTTCATGTTTTCCAAAAAGGTTTTAATCAGAAACCTCATTGTTACATCTCCCAAAGTCTTGGGCTGATGCCTGCAGCCTGGAAAAATAGCTCCATTTAATAAACGTAGATTTAATATGTTTAGGAGATAAAAAATTAAACCAGAAAAAATTTGTGCAATAATGTGAATTATATACACGGAAATCTTGGTTGTCCAGAAAGGATGTTTCAGAGGAAAGTGGAGAAATGTTTTATTAATAATGATGGGCCACAACCAAAACCCTGGAGCCAGATTTCTGAACTATGATATGGAAAGTCTGGATCCAAATCTGTTCTTTGCTGCTTTATAATGGTCTGAGCCTCAGAATTGGAAAAATGAGATATTCTCATGGAAGTGAATGAGAAGAACCACACATGGTTTATTGTTATTAATAATAATAATTTGTATTACAGTAGAGCCTAGAGGACGCAGCCAAGATTGGTGCTCTATTGTGCTACGCTCTGTAAGAGATAGTCCCTGCCCTGAAGAGCTTGCAAGGTAAATAGAGAAGACAAAGGATAAGAAAGGTGAAGTGCCCAGGGTCACACAGCAGAGTCAGGAATAGAACCTAGGTCTACTGACTATGAGGACATACTTATAGACTGAATGAACCACAACTGTAACCATTCTGTTATAGAACAACTCTATGGCTTCGTTCATTAGGGACTGGATCCCTCAGTTTGTGTAAATTGGTGCAGCTTCATTGACTTCCATGACGTTATCTTCAATAAAGGTACAACAGTTTATACCAGCTTTTAATGACCTCACTGGTGTTAAGGCAAAAAAACTTCCCATATACATGGAATGTGTGAAAGTCAGATGTGCTGATCTCAAAGTCAGCAACTCTGAGCTGGAACTTTCACGAGGACAACATCATTTGGTGTTTCTGAACCTCTGTGCCCAACCGGAACCAAGAAGTGCAGAGAGGGGGAGATAACCTAAACTTTTTTGAACCACAATTTAAAAAAAAATTAGGTTATTTTTGAGAACTTTAGTGAAGGTTTGGGTCAGTTCTTAATTTACCTTCCCTCCTCACTCCAGAGAAAGCTTTAGTACAATAAACTGAAATGTAGCATGCTGCATGTGCATGTCATGAGTCATTATTGAGAAACAAGGTCCTGATTCTACAAAGAGATCCACTTGTGAGGCTCTTTACTCCCACACTGAATCACAGTGAAATGAATGGGAATCTAGATAGGCATATAGCTCGGCGGGGTGTGTGCAGAGCTAACTGCACAAATAGGGCCCTTCGTTGGTAACAACAATTGTGCATACTGGGATGTTTCTTTTCCTTTCTTAAACTCTTGTTGTCCAAATCTGATTTTTGTTTACAAGCAAAAAGTGTTGGGTTGTTTTTTTAATACAGTACCATGAACAATCAAATTGTGTGATACCACTGCCTTCCAATAGCCTACGCATCCTTCTAGATTAAAAATAGCTAGTGCCATTATTTTGTGGTAAAACAAATTCCTTCTTGGTGTGAACACTATGAAATGTCAAGTTGCAGCCAATAACAAATTGCTCTGGCTGAATTAAAACCCCTTGAAAATAAGGGTTGTAATAGAAATACTGATGAAACCTCTGATGACAGTAGTGTGAAGAGAGCTTTGCTGTTACATTTTCTATTAAGAGAGCCATAGTACTTGGTTCAGGAATCTGTTCTGATCTCTCATAAAGGGAAAATGTGACTTCTCTCCTCCTTTCCTACAGGAAATGAAATGAAAGTGAAGTGTTGGGATCCACCCCCGGAGAGAGGCATGGACTGTTTGTCCCATAGGCCTCTGCTTTTTCAATGCAGTTCACAGGCCAATAATAAATAATAGGATTCTGGAAATGCACCAGTGCTGAAGTACTTGTGCCCATTTCAGCTTCTGATTTTGTTTAGTGTTAATCTGAAGACGAATAACCATTTCTTTGAAGGGTCCAGAGGGATGGTAAACTCCCCTTGTGCACATGTTTACATTTGCCTTTTTGGAAAGCTCAAGCAGCAAACATGAAGCCTGAAAACTAACAGACAAGTGATGTTTGGACCAAAATAAGTTTTTCCCCTATAAAGCTCTATTAGTTTCAGATTCAAGTAGACAGCCCCTTAAGTAAAACGTATACTGTGATTTATATTTTTAAATGCATTGAGTTTGGTTTTCTTCTTGTGCCTTCCGTACTTTTGGTGATGATGATGGCGGCAAAGAGAGAAAGAAGAGGGAAACAGATAAGTAGGCAGCCAGGCAATATGACCCCAGGTAAGGCATATGCTGAGAAAACACCTATTACTCCATAGGCCAGCAGCTCTCCAGCTGTGGTCCGTTGACTGCTTGCTGCTGAACTAAGGATAATTTGCTGGTTCCATGTGACTGATTCCTCTTTCTTCCTATAGAGCTACTTATCTACTGGTGTGATATAATCATAGGGTTAGAAGGGTCATCTAATCTAACCCCCTGCCAAGATGTAGGATTTGTTGAGTCTAAACTATCCAAGACAGATGCCACTCCAGTCTCCTTTTGAAAACCTCCAGTGAAGGAGCTTCCATGACCTCCCTATCCCTGTACATGTTCTTTAGAACCTCTCTTTTGGTATCCCTTCTCTTAGATTCTGGACACCTGTCAAAATAGCTGTAATGGAGGAGTGAGACTGGCCATGAAAGGAGATGGGAAAGGAGACCATAGCCACCAGCAGGAAAACACCCTGTTAGAGGGAAAGTAGCTAAGAACTTGCCAGTAAGCCACTGTACTGAGTTTCCTCAGTGAGGTGTGGAGGAAAGGAGAGGCGAGTGGGGAAGTGCTGGGGATTAGGGCAGAGAGAAATTAGAGATTGAGCAGGTGGGATGTACAAGGGGATGGGAAAGACAGATGGAAAGGGGAGATGAAATAAAAAGGAAGGAAACATTTGTGTTAAATTTTACTCACCATTCATTCTCGAGCTCAGAAACAGGCTTTAACGTTAATTGTACACTTTCAGATTCACCAGTACTGTAGTTGTCGGAGGTGCGAGATGAGATTGCTAGTGTAGGTTCTTGATTGGGGGGATGGCAGGGCAGGTGTTCCACAAGATGATCTCTCTCTCTCTCTCTCTCTCTCTGAAGAGGTGGCCCACATCTGAAGAATCTTAAGAGCCCTTTCCCAGGCCCTGACTTAAAACACGAGTCTATTCAGATGGAGCTTATGGGAGTTACATAACTTTATTTTTGTTAACATGTTTTCCAGTCCCCTTCACCTCTTCCCTGAGTAGCTATCCATGGCTTGTGATCAATACTGTACCCCAGGTGTTGTCAGCAAGGAAGTGTTTTTGGTTGTTGGTTTTTTTAAGAGGCAGATGCTCAGAAGACTACATCTGTCTGTCTGGTACGGCTAATTGAAACTTTTCAAAGTTCTTTATTTTATCAAAGACTTAAAAATTATACTCCAAAAAATTGAAACAAAACAAAACGATTATTTCTTTAGATTCCCTCCTGCCCCCTGAAAATATTTACCATTTTCCACCCAGCTCTACACTGTCCTAATATAGGCATCAGATTAGCTGCGGGGACAGTTTTTAAAAGAATGTACCCAAAGAGAGGGACATTATTTTGTTAACTTCTTAACATCAGTAGTCTTCTTCCTCCTCTCAGTGTTAATACATATAAAAATACTCCTGTAATATACAGTAATGTCTGTAAATACTATGGCTAATTACTTTGTTGCTGCAGTATTTTAGCCTAATACCCATCTATCTAGGCCAGTGGTTCCCAAACTTGTTCCGCCACTTGTGCAGGGAAAGCCCCTGTCGGGCCGGGCTGGTTTGTTTACCTGCCACGTCCGCAGGTTCGGCTGATCGCAGCTCCCAGTGGCTGCGGTTCGCTGCTCCAGGCCAATGGGAGCTGCTGTAAGCGGCGCGGGCTGAGGGACGTATTGGCCACCCTTCCCGCAGCCCCCATTGGCCTGGAGCAATGAACCACAGCCACTGGGAACCGCGATCGGCCGAACCTGCGGACGTGGCAGGTAACCACACCGGCCCGGCCCGCCAGGGGCTTTCCCTGCACAAGCGGCGGAACAAGTTTGGGATCCACTGCCATAGAGAGATCTCTGCCCTTCAACACAATATGTGAGGGCCCCCAAGTAGTTGCAGAAATATCCTCACACCCAACACCTGTGTAAGGTGGAGAAATATTTTTATCCCTGTTTTATAGCTAGATAACTGAAGCACAGAGATATCAAGTAACTTGCGCAAGGTCATATATGGACCATGGTACAGAGCCAAGAATAGAATCCAAAGCTCCTGAGTCACAATTTAGTGCTTTATCCCAGTGCTGACATCTCTCATGATTTTATCGTGAGTCTTACAATATCTGATGTTCTTCTTAGAGCTCCAGTCCCTGGAGTCTTGTGATTTCACAAGATGCAACTTTAATTTCAAAAGTAAGTTCCTGACTATTTCATGATCATGGAACATTTTTTAAAAATGTCACATGCATTTTTTTTAAATCTCATGATTTTTTTGGGGGGCGGAGGGGGGGAGACCCTACCTCAGGATATTTTAACCCTGGGAGTTGGCAATACTGTTAACCACAACACCATATTGCCTCCCTCCTATAATACACTATAGAATGTATATTTTTTGTTTAGTGAAGGAGGTTAAAAAGAAAGATGATTAGTAATTATCTCTTTGTGCCCTGCCATGTGCATCCTCTTTGTAGTTGCTCCTCCTTAGTTGGAGCTTGACATTCTATGAAGACTTGCCCTGACAGAATGATCCTTATGCAGCACTCTTACACCACCATTTGTTTGCACAAGCGACTTGTTCTTCCTTGTAGACATTTTCTGGTAGGGGAAGTAAAACTGAGTTTATACCATAAACAGGATAAATTGCCTGCTCTGTTTATGCTCTTTAATCCTTCTAAGTCTATCTCAGAACACTTTGAAGCAATGTATTTTGCATTTCTTCCCTTCCCTGACATTTGAAGCTAACAAATTTTGCATCACCAACTTATTGAGAATAAATTAAATCCTGATTTCAACCCCCATCAGGGGCCAAAGACTTTTTTACATCTCCCCCAGTGGACTAGACATGCTTTCTTTGTACAAATCTGTCTCAAAAATCCTTGGTGAACAACACCCGCCTAATTCCTTTTGCAAACTCATGACTACCGGGTGCACATTTCATTACAGTGGCAGCTGCATGTTTTGCATAAACTGGAAAGTGGGAGAGATGTCCCCTCCTGCTCTCCAGCACTTCTGGAGGTGAAAGGATGTAAACTCTTAAAGTGCACCTCCCCCATCCGACCCTGACCCCATTAGGGGCTGACAGCTGGGAAAGACATAGGAAGCAATTAAATCACACTGTATTAATCACAAAGGCTGGCTAAATGTATTTGTAAAAGGCACAAGTCTGCAAAAGAGATAAAGATTTAAAAAAAAGAGGGGACCTGGACTGCGGTTACAAGTGGCTTTAAGGCTTTGTGCTAGTGTATCCTTCTGGATCCAGTTGGGGTTATTTATTTACCTAGAGTATGTTTGAAACCTGGAAGCGTCAGGCTATGTACCCAATTAACCTTAGCACCTGTCTGGCTGGAAAAACTTGGTAATAGCATTAATTGACTATGGAAAACTGAAAGACAAAATAAACTCATAATACAAATGTAATTTTCCCACCCCCATTGCTGGGGTTTACTTTTGACAAAGATTTAAACAAAAGCTCTTCCCAAGATCCTGAGCTCCTATACCAAGGACAATAATGATATCTAAATCAATAGATTTCAGTGAATAGCTGTTGTTTTAACTTTTCCCTGCTTCTGTTTTATTGCCTGATGGATTTTGGCTCTCAATTTTCCTCTTCAGAGGCCTACAATCCGCACCAAATGTTTCACATTACTCAGTGTGAAAAACCTCCTATTCTTTCAGATTTTTTACAAGTTCATACATCCGTGGAAACCTGATATTTCATATTTCATTCTGCTTTGTGAATGTCATTGTGAAGGATGCTGGTTCACATGCAACAGGCCTCCTCCGTCTTTGATCAGCTTGACCGCAACTAATTGTAAATGGAGAACAAATGAAAGAAATATTTATAAATTTCATGGGAATTCAGGCAGGGCCTAAGCCTTCCCTAATGCCTCCATTCACTGTAAATGTTTACTGAATACTTTTAGTCTACTGTGTACTTCAGTATTTATATAGTGTTAGGTTTTAGCTTGTTCTGAGTGGATCCAAAGAGTTAGTAAAATGACCCTCCTCCCTTCCCTCTTTCTTTTTATGTCACTTTCTTTCTTTTGCTTGTGCATTAAAAAATATTCTGTTGGCTGACAAGAGGGATGCCACAGTTGTTAGTCTCCAAGGTCTACAGCTGTAAGAACGGTAAGAAGGGGGGAAAAATGACCGTAAAATTTAAAACAAATTTTGAGGCACAAAGCTGAGTTGGGAAAAATCTAATGAAACTGTTAAAGATTTGTCCAAAATAAAGTCATAAATGCTCCTAGCCAAGTTAAACAGCTGCTAGGTCATGCAGGCTAGGTCCTAAAATGCATCACAACTAAAAGTTTAATATTATGAAATTAATCAGCAGTTGCCAAGATAACAAGAAACAAGCATTCCTGGTTTCAGCCTCTCCGTCTGCCATTCTTCTGACAGAGTCCTTCTCTTACTTCTTCCGCTCCTTTGCTTACTTCGTTTTTACAGTAGGAAACAAACAAGGAGTCAAAAATCTTTTCTATATTTCCCTATGGGCCGACTCCTACATTTCTCACTCTGCTTCTACTCGGCTATGCTCCCACTGGAATCAATCTCATTGTAGTAGGGAGAGGAGATTTATTGCTTGCACCATACTGAGTACAATTTTACACATATTTTATATATACTGAATGTGTGCATGTTTCTAATGGGCAGAAGGAGGGACAGTATGGCTGCTGAAGAGGAAGGGACCAGGTGCTCAGCTAATGTAAATCAGCATAGGTCCATTGAAATTAACAGAATGATGTTTTACCCCAGTGGAGGATCTGGAGTGAAATGTGAGACACCATAAGTAAAAATAAGAGCAAAGCCACTCATTTAAATCTCTCCTAAAGACCCTGTTCTACTGGCTGATTTAAGTCATTTCATTATTCATCTACTCATCCATGTGGAGGTAGGAGGTTGAAAGCAGTTGAGAAAGATCGTAAAAACACCGGATGTGAAATTGGGAACTGGTGTGGGGGAAAAACAAGAGGGCCAACTTGTGGTGGGAGGATGGAATTTAGTGTGTTTAACTTAAAAACAACAACAAAACAAACAGACCATGAAACTAGTAAGATGTTTATTACCACCCTGATCACTTTGCTTTTACAACACAACCCTTTCCCTCACTCTTTGTTCACATGTTTTTTAGACTGCATATTGTTCTGGGCAGAGAACTTCTCTCTGTCTCTCTCTGTTTGGAAAGTATCAGGGGGTAGCCGTGTTAGTCTGTATCTACAAAAACAACAAAGAGTCTGGTGGCACCTTAAAGACTAACAGATTTATTTGGGCATAAGCTTTCGTGAGTAAAAACCTCACTTCTTCGGATGCATCCGAAGAAGTGAGGTTTTTACTCACGAAAGCTTATGCCCAAATAAATCTGTTAGTCTTTAAGGTGCCACCAGACTCTTTGTTGTTTCTGTTTGGAAAGTGTCTAACGCAGAGAATCCAAATAGAACTAATGCAGTCAAGCAAGCAGACAACTTTCACTTATAAATAATGCTCTTCCTGTCAACTTCTCACTGCACTTTCCAATCAGATTAAACCAAACAAAAATGCCTAAATATGCCTTAAAGATCTCCCTGGTGCGTCCCAAGATTCAGAGGAATTCACACCTGGTTCAGAATGGGAGCGTGCAAGTTGAGAGCAAAACATTTAGCAAGTAAACTTGAAAGCTACAGGCTGTGCAAGACATATCAAGACATATCAAAAAGTTTCACTCATTTGAATAGATGTTGCATAGGAAGTGCTGCTCAAACACAAATGCCCTCTGTCAACAGAGAGGGAGTTAAGTGGACTTTCAATGGGAGAAAACGTTTGCAAGTGTAACACTGGGCCCAGTCCACAGAGGCTGTATGGCTGTTACAGCTCACCACTACGGAGCCTGGCTTTTTAGCTCAAAATGCAGACACAAGTCCCCAGTTCAATCCCCGGTGTATCAGCCAAGATGGCAGCCATCACACAAGCTGTACAAAAATCCCTTACGGTAAGTCAGCCTAGCAATGCTTTCCTTGTCAAGTTCTGATTTTCTGTTGACTATAATTTAAATGTGTTGAACATCCCTTTAAAAGCATACACATCTGCCCCAACACAGTAATTCTCCTTTATCTTAACTCAAAGATTATTGTTATGAGCTGGGAGAAACCTTGCTATGGGTTGAGTTGAATCCTCTTTCAAACTGATGGGTGAATGAACCCGTCATTTAAGATAGTTATAAGAGATCCTTGAGGGGCCACACCTAAAATAAGGCCTAATAGAGACTGCTCAGTGACCAGCACCATGTGGGTGAAGGGTTCCACTGGGTTTTGTGACCAGGTGTGCATGCATGTGAGAACACACAGAAAATGAGAATGGGTGTGGTTGTGATGGTGGTACAGGCAGTACCCTGTGAGCATATAGTGATCCTGGGAAAAGCTAGAGAGAGCTTTTAGGTCTGTTGACTACAGAAGCTTGGGGGCTGTAAGCTAAGAAACTGCTCCTCTTGTTCTTGGTTCCTCCTGTAGTTGGAAAAGTGGAACTTTGTATGCTCCTTGTAAATGAACAAGATGGCTTCAAAGAGAATTTCAGACTCCTTCAGTTTGTACTTCCAGCTAGAACAGGCCCTGGGCCCAGAAATTTGGCAAGTCACTCGGGTCGAAAAGGGGGCAACATTGTGTAACAGGCTGACAGACTCTATAGTGTTGCAGAGCTGTTCTGTAGTGTCACCCTTAGACTGAGCTGCTAGCATCCTACATTAAAATTCAAGTTAATTACTGCTGATTCAGGCTGGCAGCGAGATCCAGTCAGCTCCAAACATTCTATAAAGAGGGCTGGAGTGTTTCTTTGCAACAGATTAGGGCCTCATCTACACTACAACTTGTCTACGTGTTTTGTGCAAGTGTAGCTACACTGATATAGCTGTACTAGTGCAACCCCACAGAGTGGATGTCGCTGCACCAGAGCAAACCACTTTTTGCAAATGGTGTAGCACCACTGCACTAGGGGGTTGCATTGGTGCGGCTGCTCAGGTGTAGCTACATTGGACCCTAAAGCCCAAGTATACACAAGGCCTGGGACAGGGGAGGTCCAGACAGAAACCCTAGTTACAGCCAAGATCAGAAAGGAAGTTTTTGCCTAAGAAGTTTATGCTGTTCAGTTGTTTCAGAATTACTAATAAAGCTTGAGTCCAGAGTCTTGTGTGCTCCCTTGAGCGCTAGGTAGGTATTCAACCCATTCACAGATGATTAGCTGAAAGTACTGAAAAAAAATATTAAATTTATGGACAGCTCTGCTTATACATTTTCTATACTTTTCCGCCTGCTGAGGGATATTTGCATAGAAGCAACTAGATCACCGAGTCCCCATTCCAAAGGTAGAACTGGAGGAGGAAGAAACCACAACCCAAATGCCGATGCTCCTTACAGCAGCTTAGGGCCTGGCAAATTGCAAGGGGGAGCTGTTAGGATTTCATCTGTTCCTACTGTATATTCCCCCCCTTGAAGTCCCAATTTATGTATACGACATCAGAGTGTGTTTCTGTGAAGATTATTATAATGTCACAACATAGGATTATACCTTCAGGTGAACAGCAAGCATCTAGAACAGTCACATTCCTCGAGAGCAAATGGTCTGATTTTCAAAAGTGCAGAGCGCCCACAACTCCCCTTTAGTCAAGGGGAGCTGCATGTGGCTCAGTACCATCAACCTCAACGATTGTTTTCATTTCTATATCCCTAAATTGTAGAAGGAAAATGGAGTGGGAGATGGGACAGGTAACCCCCTACAGAATAGAATATGGAATTTGCCCTAAATAGAATGTTTTCCAACATTTTTTTGGCAGGCATCAACATCTTTAAAGCAGCTTTATACAACGTTGTGCAATCCAGTGAGGTAGGTTTTCCTAATTCCTGCATCTAAAGAAATGAATACACAGTTCTGGCAGGCAAACCATCCAATGAATTGTTAAAAATAAAACACTTGATAATTGGTATTAAATTAAATCACAGAGCAGAGATGGATGCTGATTATGAACAGGGCTTTAAGTATTATTTACCTTTCCTACAAAGAACTTGTCTGGACTTTCACAAACAGGGTATATAATACACTTACTTAGCATGTAATTCGAGCTACAAAAATTGTATTACATTTAAGTGTTCTTAAAGCCGCAGGCTTTTTATCACAATTAGGAAAGTGTGGGGTGTGTGTTAGGGGCGGTGGAGGGAGTGAAGAAAAATGAAAATAGCTTGCAAAGCACCTTTTCTACAAGTTGCTCAGTGAACAAATGACATACCAATATGGGGCTTTCAAATGCTCCACCTATCCTAAAACAGCTGAAATGTGGTAAGCAGCACACAACAATAATTGCTCTATTGTATGGTTTTGATAAAGAACCAATGGCATTCCTCATTTAACAGTCTGCTGCAAAATACATCTGTGCTCCACTTACCCACTGAACCAGATTATAAAAATTTAACAACTTCAACACTTAGTTGATGGAAGATGAAAGCTGACACTACAGGAAAGAAGAAAAAAAAGATGTCATAAGACAAACCTTTTTTGTTTGTTTGTTTCTGCTTCCATTTCATGGAAGCGATGGGGAGAAAGGAAAGGGCGTAACTGTAGATTGTTGTTTTTCTTAACAGAATATTGTCCTTGATGGTTTCGTAGGTGCATAGAAGTTAGGGTTGGAAAAGATCTACCATATCATCCTCTGTCCCACCCCTGGTTGAAGCACAAATGTACTAAATCAGAATCAGATTAGCTACGTGAATTCACATATAATTACTACGATTCTATGTATTCTTTCATGACTGTTACGGACCTGATCAAAGCCCTTTGGCTTCAAAGAACTTTGAATTGGGTCCTATGAGCAGCCTATGCAACCAAAGACAACAAGGTTTGTGGAAGGCAAAAAGGGTCTATTGCACATTTTATTTGTTGGGGCCACTTCTGAGGCCTCCAGAATCTTAGATAATCTGATCTGCAGATGGAGAATCATGATGCAGGAACATTTTTATGGAGAATATGTCCACACTGTAAAAGTCTGGGCTGGGCCCTGAATGTCAGTGACACTCAAAGACTCTCACTCACTTGCTTATTCCATCCTGTGTATGATTTAAAACTTTTTCTCACCCGTTAGAAGATGCAACAGTCGGTAAGATAACACAACTACTGTATGTTTTTCAAGGGAGATTGCTTGATGACTAAATTAAAAATGTTTGTGTGCTGGTATTCAATAATGAATAAAATAGCAGCATTATTTTCCTACCAACATTAAAGTTATATTTTGCAGATCTAGAGCTTATTCTGTGTCCCTTTCAAGCACCAGATTTGGCCTGTTAAAATCCTTCTTATAACAAAATTCCTATCGGTCTGTTGGCACAATGAAAATCTTTCATCATACTAAGCAGAACTGGGTGAGCCACACATTGTTCAAAAGCCCATGATCTGTAAATGATGAAAGTAGCTGTGTTAATCTGAAATCTAACAACTGGTGACTGCCTGACTGGCCGGACACAGATCTCTTACCAGAGAGGCTGTTTACTTACTTCTCTCACCCCTCCTGACCACAAGTTTCTATAACAAACATAATAGTTGGCACACATGTGGCATTGAGCAAGTGTAGTTTTCTGTTCATTTAATTTCCATATGTTGGCAGAGACAGATGAAACTGGATTTTCTTGCAATTACTATGAATCTAGAATAACACTTAAATTATGCTGAAGAGTGGAACGGTGCAACACAAACATGCAAACACATTGTAACAGTCTGGATTTTGAAATACAGGAATACGATTTTACAGGCAGCATAACCTATAATTGGCACATCATTTATTAATTTATTTCCACATCAAGGGATCTTAAGTATCTTAAAATAATTCTTATATCATTTTACATTAGCTCTGAAAAGAACTAAAATACAATTTTGTCTTAATATTACTGTTAATACTGTTTGTTAGTTAAATACATTTTTTCTGGTTAAATAAAGGTTAGTCTATTTTTTACAATTCTTTTTCTTGTGGAAATTGTTTGCAACATTTGTTGCAATCTGTCAGGTTCTGAGCCATCACAAGTTGTTGTTATGAATTGTTTTTTTGTTTGTTTTAATGTGATTATCACATTGAAACATCCACAATGTAGAAAACATGTTTTGGGTCGATTTTTTAACATTTTTGACTTTCTAGCTTAGATTTTCAAAGAGAGTTATGTATATTCAATCTTAAAAGCCTTAATTATTGGAATGGGAGTTTAAACAGAAAATAAAGGTTTTTTCTGTCTAACTGATCAGCCAAAACATTATTAATGTTGCAGCTTATGGGACTGGAAAATCGAGCAAGACAATTTGGGATGACCATCTGTTTTAGGTGCAGAAGGGTAAGCACAGAAACTGGAAAATGCTATTATTTAGAGACTAAATAAATGCATAGAAACACATGTTGCATTTTTAAGGCTCAGATCTGGTAAATATTTATGCACATGTTTAGAGACTACTGAGGGTGTAAACTTAAGCACACACGTAAGTGTTTTCAGGAGAGGGGGCTTAGAAGCTAAACACCAGGAACATAATCCCCTCTGCTGATATGTCAAAGAATTAGGTTTGAATTTGAGTGATTTTATCTGCAAAGTAAACTGAAAGTTCCTCACAAGAAAAAAACATTCAACTCTATTACCACATGAAGACAACCAGAATTCACCAGCTGTTTGCTAGCTATTCAATTTGGGTACTTATATCTGGCCCACACTTGTTTGCATTCCAGGTAGTTTAAGTTACTCAGTTACTCAGAAATAGTTGGGTTTTTCACTCCCAGCCTCTCTCTAATTGTAACCCTATTTTTCTCCATTATTTATATTTATTAACTGTTCGGGCAGCTAAGTAACTGGCAGGCCTGGTTTTGGTGATGTGATATCTGGGTCTCCAAGAAACACGAGGCAATATGCAATACCCTCTCAATATTGGTAATTGCCTGCCAATGTAATGAAAGTTACAGCTATATAAAACAAGCTTTTGCAATATTTAGAGATACACAATACTGTAATCAAAGCCCTTCCCGATATTTTTCAGGCATAGAAAATAGCTTAATCTTATTCTTGTAAATAAAGATAACATCATTAACCTTGACAAAGTCAAGTCTCTTGTTTCCAGTCTTGTCTAGTGTTAAAATGCCAAATCACCCATAATATTATTGTATCTCCTTATGTATTTTTGCAACGCTTCAGTTCTGAAAGAATGTAACATGCATGCCCCAATAGGGGAATGTCTTTTAGACTTGTAAGATAAATAGCTCACCCTTTTTGCAAAGTACAATCTTGTAAATGTTTTTAAATTAGAGTGCACAACCTGTTCAGAGGTGATAATGTTCTTGAATGGAGATGGAGGAAGTAAGAAATTTCCCTTGACAAGAACAGTGGACAGTATAAATCTCTTGTCTTTGATTATGTAGTTGGAGAAAAACAAAATGCCATTTAGGCTTTTACAGCTTCATTTAATCACTTGCTTAAGCTTACACACTAGATATTTTCCATCTCTCATTACCTTCTTGCTATTTTAAGCCTCAGTTCAGGAAAGCATTCCTATTCAGGACAGTACTTAAGCATGTGCATAAAAATAACCGTGTGTTAAAGTCCCACCGAAGTCAATGAGACTTAAGTACCCACCAGGGCTGGCTCTAGGCACCAGCAAAACAAGCTGGTGCTTGGGGCGGCACATTTTTAGGGGCGGCATGGCCGGCGCCAGAATGCCGCCCCTAAAAATGTGCCCCGGCCGCCCTAGCTCACCTCCGCTGCTGCTGCCACGGCGCGCGAAATAGCTGATTCGCGCGCGGCTACTCGCCCTCCCTCCCAGGCTCTCAAACCTGGGAGGGAGGAGGAGACTCCGAGTGGCCGCGGCGCGGCGCCGCTTCTCCCCCTCCCTCCCTCCTAGGCTTGAGAGTTGAGGTGGGGCTGGGGGTGGGGTAATTAAATAAGGGGGGGGGCGGCCAAAATTGTTTTTGCTTTGGGCGGCAAAAATCCTAGAGCCGGCTTTGGTACCCACGTAAAATTAAGCATGTGCTTAAGTGATTTTCTAAATTGGAGCCTTAACACACACACACACACACACACACACACACACACACACACACTCACACACACTCACACACACTCACACACACTCACACACACTCACACACACTCACACACACTCACAATAACTGCCAAAAAAACATCTAGAGTGTGTTTGTGTTATGAGTTGTGTGTTTTTACTTGAAAAGATATTGTTTGAGATTTTAAAAAATGGGTGTCTAAAGTTAAGCTCCTAAATCTATATTTTGGGGTCTAAGCTACCTGGTCTACAATAGTGCTGCATGTTAGAGACGGCTGAAATTTTGGACAAAGTTCTGTTGTAAAAAGTTTTTTTTTTTTTCAAAAATATTTGTGTTATGTAAAACTTGTCTTTTTAAAAAAGTTTTCATGATTTTTTTCACTTTTTAACCAAAATGTGTATTAACACCATCATTGAAATGATTACAACAAGAAGTCTGGTGGCACCTTAAAGACTAACAGATTTATTTGGGCATAAGCTTTCGTGGGTAAAAACCTCACTTCTTTGGATGCATAGAAGAAGTGAGGAAGAAGTGAGGTTTTTACCCACGAAAGCTTATGCCCAAATAAATCTGTTAGTCTTTAAGGTGCCACCAGACTCCTTGTTGTTTTTGTAGATACAGACTAACACGGCTACCCCCTGATAATTGAAATGCTTGTCATTTCCATAAAATCAGATCCTCTTGCATGTTACTGCCTTCCCACATCTGAAAAATGAATTGACCATTGTTGTTAAAAAAGTGACTTCAAGAGAGGACAGATCCAGTTTTAAATAAAGCAGTCACCGAGGAAACTTCAGTTCTACATCATACAAATACAAATAGCATTATAAACACACACAACACTATTTTGAAAGTCCACATTTTCAGATTCTGATTTTGCACATCCTGTTTTGTGCACATAACCAGTTGAATACTCATTAATTTGAAAACACAAAACCATGCACATACAAAGCTGGTGTGTCTCAGCTTTTGTGGTCACAATCAGAAGTGGGGATCTAAAATTGGAAGTCAGAGATGCAAATTTGTCCTAAATAAAGAATAGTAGTATTTTATACCAAGGTTTTAAGAAATGTATAGATAGTCTGTTCTTGAAGAAGCTCACAGTTCAAAAAGTATCTCCACCCTTCATTTATTTAAACCTCTGACCAATATATATTTCCTTTTGCCCCCCAATGGGAGACAGATCTTTATATTGATGAGGAAAAGGAGAAGTCAATCTATTATCACAATAATCTGCTCTAAATCTTGGTCGTCCAGTAAAGTGTTATTGCACAGTTTATACAAACAAGCATAAATATGTTCCTGATGTTTACAAAACATCTTGTGGGTTATTTAACTTTAAAATGCTCTAAGGATAAAAACAATTACAGTAAGCTTACTGTTTATGTATCCAGCAATGAAAAATGTGGATATTATTTAGCCCAACATACAGCATTTCATTTAGCAAAGTTCAACAACCTTTTTCTGGGTTCCTTTTTTGCATTCCTTATGCAAAGGGAAGGGAGAAAAGAGAGAAAGGAATGTCTTTTAATTTTGACTCAAGGATTCAGAATAGGCATCACACTTCAGACAGGCCAAAATATTTCTTTAAAATGATTTCCTCTTATTGTCACTCCAAATTTATTCCTAACCCTTTCCTTCTCTTGTAGCCTGACCTATAATAGAGGAGGTAGCTGGCAAAGATTACTACCGAGTGCCAGCCAGTAAGGTTCAGTTTTTAAGCAGTACTAATAAAATAAATAAGTAATTAGTACCCATCCTTGCAACACCTGGCACATGCTGAATTTTGTCCTCTGGTCTGATGAATTTAAGGGCCTGTCCACACTACGATTTTTCAAATGTGTTAATCATTGTCACCCACAGATGCTGGCATAAATGTGACCAAAACCAGCCCAGGCTTGGTCAGCGCAGTACGTGTCTACATTACAATTCTTATAACTGCTTTCAGATTTAAGGACTGTGTTCTAGCTATGGTGGAACTCTCCAATACGTTTCTGCTGAAACTGCTTTAGCTGAATTCACTTTACACTTTGTCTAGACTTGTCATTAATAAATCTCCTGCTGTTGTTATCAATGGATCAGCTCCACTGAGAGTGTTGGTGCAGGCCAGATGCTGGCAGTCACTGGTATTTTAAGCACTAAATTGTGTAGACTACTCTGAGCAGGACAAGATGGAACTGCTTAGAACACTGGCGACTGCTTGCAGCCCTGTCCACCCTAGCATTTCTACTGTTGCTGCCTCCAGTGGTTGGAAAAATGTGCAATTATTGACAAAAAAAATCTAGTATAGACCTCCCATTTGATGCAGTTTGAATAGGGTTTAGGGATACTGTACAGGTGATTCAGAAAAAGAGATTTCTATCATAGCAACACAAATAGTCAGTTGTTCTAAGGAATCATGCAAGTCTCAGTCTAGAAAAAAGTAACAACTCTTAGGGTTTTTCCCCAGGGATCGAGGGCTATAAGAATATAGGTAATCCATACAGCAGAAATGGAATGGGATTTTATATAGCACGGGTTGTGCCTGAGGTATTTCGGAGCACTTTACAAAGCAATGAGTTACAATTCTGTTAGTGCACTTAGCAGGCAGGCAAATGGGAAAGCCATTCTGTAATCAGCAATAACGCTTTCCTGTAGAAACTGGGGTACTTTGAACCTGTTCTATAGGGATGACAAGTGTTGGTCCAGACACTGCGATGATCTGCTATCCTGTTCAGAATGTGCAGGGGATCTTTCACTTTCATCTGGGGTCAACCATCCCGGAGATGATGAGCAGAAGGACTTTGGTTTTACCCACCAGATTAATATAAAACGGTGCTGTTAACACTTCCTTTTAGGAGGGCAAGTTCCAGAAATGATTAAACAAGCTCTAGTCGGGTCTTTGCTCCAAAGACAACAACAGAAACAACTTTGGACACTAGTAATCTCACAAATCATCATCCTCGGTCTTCAGCTATCCTTGGATTCCACAGTTTCTTTGATCTCTGTCACCCTAGGTATTGAAAAGAAACTGCACTGAAGTCATTGGCTGATCCCCTTTTAGAGATGAACAATGCTAAGGTGTCCTTACTGATTCTATTAGATCTAGCTTATACTATTAATCATGAAGGGGGAGAGTCTGAAACTAGAGTGGAGACACTAGATGGCCCTAGATTTTGGCTAATCCCAGAAATGGTTGCAGATCTGGTAGAATCTGCCAGTTTTCACGAATGAGCCATCTGCAGCTTCTGCTGAGGGAAGGGCTAAAGAGAATTTGCTGTCCCCTCCTCAGGTACAACCTGCACAGGTCCCCTAGGAAACTGAAACTGAAAGCATGATTATAATATACTAACGTGCTTGTTACTTAGTACTTTCAGAGATGTTCTATGAAAAGGAAGCATTCACAAATTATAGTTTTTTAAATTAATGTGGTTGCAGAATAATGTATAAATCTAAATTCTAGGATTCTGTTAAACTGTCTGGCATAGCTCTTCCATGATAGCTCCCTGTGTGTCATTCTTTACCATAATAAAAGTGACTTTAGTCCAGAATAATTGCTCTGCTTTGTGAGAAGAGTAATTCTTCTGGGGAAGCAAATAATTTATTCTGAAATAAATTAGCCACATGTGGGAATTATTCTGGAATAGCTAAATTATACCAGAGTAGCATTAGCAGAATAGTTATCCAGAATAGCTATATTGGTCAGTTTCCCCTGTATAGAAAGAACTTTGTTAAGCTAATACATAATGATAAAATATTTTTGCACTGTTAAGTACTGTTCTAATAATGAAAGGATCTAGTATATTTTGTTGGACTTGCTTTATATTACAAAAGTGAAACATAAAAAGTTTATATACGTATATGCTATATGTCCTCACACATATATAGTATGTATAGGAATGCAGTATTACATACTCTTACTTATTTTAAGATTAAACTTTCATGAGGGCATTTTCACTGATTTGAACCATGAGATGCTACAAATTATGGTTTCAAAAATGTTAATAAAATAAATATGTTCTGGGACCCCCCTACTATTCCTTAGATATGCTATTTTTTATCCTGTCTCATTGATAAATACCAAGTAAGTAAATCATCCCCTTCATACAAGAATAATGGAATCATTTATGAAGGCCCTATGTGTTAATGTTAGAAACTAGGAAGAGGGTTGTCTGCAGAATGACTTGACCTGGAAGTATTATCCTTCAGTCAAACCGGTTAACCTGAAAGCCCTGCAGTGTTTACTTAAATTGGCAGAGAAAAAGTTATATATAATCCGTACAGCACTTTTCACATTAATTCCACTGACTGGCCATGCCTCCCAGTCGCTCTCCTACATTGTAGCCATGACATACCATGCTTAACAAGGATCTAACTATGTTTCCACTGTAACAGAACTAAAACACATGGCTTGTAACATAACTTTGACACTTAAAGCACTCATGAGCTTGGACATGGTGCAATGCCCAAGCAACATGTGTTAACCACTCGTCACGAGCAAATGAGCACAAAAGCTCCATCTTGACATGGATTATTATATCTAGTAATTGCAAATGCAGTTGTTAGCCAGAATTTAATCCATTATTAAATATACATTTCAACACAGCCATTCAATCCACATTGCTTGCCCAACTCCTTTTATTCCCAGGATTCCTCAGTTCTAGTCAGATGATTAGGAGGCTGCATTTACATCCAGCTGTAGTTCTACAAGCTACTGGAGGAGCAATTAGAAATGAGATTGCATATATTAAGATTGCATATCACTAATATATTTTACTGACTACTGTATACAGCATACTTTATAGGCTGAGGCTCGGTTGGGCCCATATTTGTGAAGTAGGGAAATGAACTAAGCAATCAGTCCAGCTGCATCAGAAGTTCATGTGGATGAAAAATCAGGGTATTGAGATGGCTACTTTATTATGCAGAAATTGGGGATGGGATGAATATCTAATGGAAACAATCCTGCTAGAGTGAGCAAGAATCTCTTTGGTTGATTCTTTAGTAACACTCAAGCATCTTTCTCTCTCATGGATTCAAATGGGGTATTGGAAGCTTTAGATTACAATGATCATCAGGCAAAAGGTAGTTTTTATTAACACACTCTAACTACTGTAACCCATTCTTGGCTGATGTAATAATCAGGGCTGAATTTACACCCCACGCGCCCATAGGCTCAGCATCTTCCATCCCTCCTCCAACCCCACCTACAGTTGACCTTAGTGTTTTCTGTAAAAAAATTAAACTTTTAACCCACTTTTAACTTTTAGACACCCCTAATGCTGGCGCTCCTAGGCACGTGCCTACTGTGCCTAATTGGAACTCCAGCCCTGGTAATAATTGTTAAACGAACCTTCCAATCAGATGAGCTAATAATCTGCAATTGTAATTTGCATTTTTCCAACAAAATCCCTTGTATTCTACAATAGTCAAATGACTATGGGCCAAATCCTTCTGTCCTTACACTGGCTGCATTTTAATTGACTTCAGTAGGAGTGATGCCTGAATAAGGAGCAGAGGATTGACCTCCTTAATATCACTTAGTGCCTCTACAGTGTTTGATACCTTTAACATAGGATATATGTAAACATGTTAAAGATTCAGAGCTGTCTTTCTTACCCAGCCAACTCCCTCAGGATGGCGGCAGTGGTGTTGTGACATCACAGATGCCATCTTGTGTTTTCAAAGCGCTCAGTGTTGGGCTAAGTCTGCTCCTATTGAAGTAAATGGCTTTTGAAAAATACCATCCTGTGTGTAACAAAGATTTTGAACAGGTTTTTCAATGACAAGTGTAGGTGTTAAACAGCGAGGCAGCATATTCTAATATGCCGGAGCACTGGACTGGGAGACAAAGGACCTGGATGTTCTAATCCCGACTCTGACTTGTTTGGTGACCTTGGGCAAGTCTCTTCTACCTTCTCTGTGCCTCAGCGTCTCCACCTGTAAAATGCTGGTAGTATTACAGTACTTATCATGCTCACCTCACACAGAGGTTTAATTAATTAGGGTCTAAAACGTCTCCCACTAAAGTCAATGGAAAAAGCCCCGGCAATTTCATGAGGAGCAGGCATATTATGTTTTGGAAGTGCAATGAAAGTGTGAGTATTGGATTCTGGGCTCTGCTCTCCCACTTCTCTCCGCCCCCTATCGGTAAAAATTCCACAAAGGAAATGAGAATTCTTACCTGAAAGGCTAATATGTAAAGACATTTAGCTTTTGTGAAATCATCCACTTCCATAGACTGGACCATAAGTGGCTGTGATTTACATACGAAATGTATCTGTAATAAATTTCCACATAAATTCTTTCCAGCACCATGCAAACCTTTTTAGTTCCACAACGTGTGCTCATATAATGATCCTCCACCTGGCTGTGGTCCTTTTTATGTGGGAACATTAAACTAATTTTACTTGGAATGTACGATGGCTTCTCAAGATGATGCACCTGATACTAAAAAGCAGTTCACAAGACTTTTCAGGAAGACAGATCGTTCCCCAGAGGCTCCTTCTGCTTTGTATTACAGCTTGCAGCCTTGCTTTTAGCCCCAGCTCATCTTTGACAACCTTCTGCTTCACATTTGGCATCCTTGTGACATTTACAAAATGACTCGGGGGGGTCAAGAAGTCAACTGGCTTCCTCATATGCTTCTGCCATTACTACTGGAATTGGTGGGGCAGTGAGGAAGGAGAAGCTGAAGAGGTGGTGTGTGTGTGTGTGTGTTTGAGATGCTGTGATGACGACACAGGGAAAGATCAGTTTAAGTTCTTCACTGTACTCAGGTTTATGATGAATTCTATCCAAACATAGCTGTCCTTTGTTTGACAGTGCACAGTTTAGCATCGCAGGCTGCTTCTTATCCCATTCATTGCTTGTAATCTGATGATGTTCCGCGCACTGGAAACATGTTGTTTCTTGGCACTGGCATATAGAAGCGCCACTCAGATACATAATATTGCTATGCAGCAGGGCAAGACCGGTTCCCGGGGTGCTCTGCAGCTACAAATGAAGTGCATTAAGGTATTTTGTTTGTCAGCTTCTCCGTACAGAAGCCTGAAATGGGATGTCTGAAATGTGAGCCTGGAGGAAGCTTGGCATGAAACATTGTACTTAATGAAAAGGATTTAAAGAAATATGAAAGTATTATGTTTGCTATTAAAAAGTAGGTAAAACACTGCTTTGCAGAGCTCTGCATGTAAACTCTAACTCCAACTGTGTCCTGAACATTCAGAAACCTCAACTGAATCTAAATCTCTAGATTATGCTGTGCTGAGTATCTCAGTCTAAAGTAAATCCGCATTATCCTGCTTGCTGTAGCTAGGATGATTGGGTTATGAATGCAGTTGTACAAACATGGTATAAAAGAGATTTAAAATAAACTGATGAATAGAGCAATCAGTGAGCCATGCCATCAGAGACAATATGATTAGAACTTCATACTGCAGAGGACATAAGAAAAGCATAGCATACTTACTAGCAAAGTCAACAAGTCTGAGTTTTTTATGGGTATACTGGATCAAAAATACTCCTGTAAAGTTAGAAGTCAACTAAATTTTTATAGGCTCCTGTCAAATTCATACCATGGGTCATTGTATTAACACCTCATACTATCATAGAACTTACAATGCCCACACTGAACACTTCAACTATAATTCTTCTATGGATATAAGGTAACACAGGGATTCTATTGTAATTGAGTATGAATTTGTATCCTGTTGCAGAGCATGAAATTAAAGAGAAAGCATTTGCTTATCTCATGTGACAAAAATAAAAGCTGCTAACAATTGTGTTTTTTAAACTCTGTTTTTTTTTTAAACCAGTTAAACTTGTATTCCTCATATACAGGCACTGGAAAGAGTATTGAGAATAGAATTATTATTTAATATTTATATTTTAGTAATGCCAGAAACTCTAATCAGAACAGAGGTCCAATTGTGCTTGGGGCTCTACAAACCCATACCAAAAACATGGTCTCTGCCCCAAAGATCCAGAGTTCTAAGAGATGGGTGTTAAACTTCCCCAACCACTAGAGGTGGGACACGGTGGTGGTGTTCAGCTCTGGAACTGGACACCCCTAACATTAATATCTGGGGATTTATTTGCGCATTTCAGATCCAAATTCAGTTTCAGCAGCCAAATCAGAAATGGCAGGAACCTTATGAGAATTCTTGATATACTCCCACTCATGCCACACCACAGACCATCCTGGGTCCCTCCTCCCCTTCCTTTACAGACTCTATTTTCATCCCATTCACTCACCTTTAGATATCTTCAGGGAGGGAGGCCTTCAGGACTCCATTCTTTCATCTCTCTTTTTGAGGTCCTGGGGGGAGGGGAGGTTCTGGCTATATGCTTCCTCTGCTAGCACCTTCAGGGGTGCCACTGTAAGAAGCCTCCTCTCTCTCAATCTTATGTGATGATCTGGGAGCTGGGAGCCAGTTCAAGCCCAAATAACATATTGGATCAGGGAGCGGTGCTGTCCATTCCCTGGTACAGCCACACTACAAATCTCAATAGCCCCTCCCTATTTTCTAAGGACCCACTGAAGGGTGTCTGGGTTTATCTGCAGCACAGAGTGGACTGTGCCACTTCTGGCTGCCACGTGTTTGGGGTGGTCAGGCTGTCTACCATCCTTTCAGAAGACTACATAGAACTGGGCAACTAAAGGCCTGGCCTAGCAGCCCTCCTACTGAGTGGCTATTGTAAGGAAGAATCCTTCAAGACAGCATAGGAATAAGTCTAAGGGACGGTGATCTGAGGACCTCTGACACTGAAGACTTCTCATGACAAGTGAATGGGATGGGCAGGATGTAGAATGGGCGGGGGAACACAGTCCAGGTGGGGAAAGTGGCATGGGAGCAGGGCTGGGAATGAAAGAGGTTCCTCTGTCAAGCCGATGTACTAATGCTGCTAAGCAAAGACTACCTAGGTTCTTCCATACGCAGAAATTAGAATTCACTACCCTGGTTTGGATCTAACTTGGTTATGATTATTATTTTGAGAGAGGGAGCAAACGGTAGCAAGGTACATAGATATATATGAAATTAAAATATAAGGAGTGCAAAGAAAATGGTGAATGACAACTATTTATATATACTCGCAAATGTAACAAAACCATGTGAGGTCTAATTAGGGATCTGACTGTGGTTTACAGGTATATCCGGTAAAAGTAATAAACAGTGCTCAACTAACAAAAGAATATAGATTTTTTTTTTTTTTTTGAAATTTAACACAGTGAGTTTCTCCATGTTCAGGAAGTTCCATTCTTTATTGAATCAAATACTCATTTGAAACCCACCTCAGTTCCCACTGAATTCAATGAGAATAATCGCATTGACTTGAAAGGGTGTTGGAGCAGGCCAAGAAAGAGCATGGAAATCATATGCCCTTGAGCAGTGATAGAAAGTCTTGCAGCTATCAAAAGAAAACTGGTAGTTGCAATTACACTTGTGTTCATGGAGGTTTGAAGTAGCTGTATTTGGAGTCGCCGGAACAGAACGGGATCATCTTTTCCACTAGTTAGGATGATTTGCTGGGCTTAGCCATTAAGCCTGTGACTAGAAATTTAACAAGACAAGACAGTTCGATAATAAACAGAAATCTTGCCAGTGAGCCACCTACACAGCCTCTGATGATTCTGCTTCACATAATGAATTTATGCATTGTTGGCTGGTGACAGATCAGACTGCTATTTACAGAGAGAAGATGGGGGGAGGTAACAGCTTTTATTGGACTAATTTCTGTTGGTAAGAAAGACAAGCTTTCGAGCCACACAGAGCTCTTCTTCAGGTTAAAACAAGGCACAGTAAAGTATGGCCCAAGTATGATTTTTGTAGGGATAATAAAAACTGATGCAATAGCAGATCTAAGCACAAATACTAGATGTTCTTCTGACTTATATAAATAATTAAGAACCCATTAACATAAGTTATAAATCTAAACTCTGCAAAGTTATTTGCATTACATTTTGCACAGTCCAATTTGTGTTTAGTATGACTCAAATGGCTGGGGAAAATATGTCAGTAAAATCCACATTATTTCAGAATATATACATGGTAAAAGCATTTATGAATGACACAATAGGTTTATACCTGATAGGAGCTGTGTACATTATTTATAGAACAGGCAGATGTGTAAAGTAAGGAAACCATGTTGAATGCAACTGTGTTGTAATTGTAATAAACAATAGTGATCTAATTCTGTTATTGCATGCCAAACCACAATTCTAGCATACATTACCAACAAAAGTGTCTGGAACTAATGAAAACATAAGAACATTTACATTTTGCAATAACTGTAGTCCAATATAACAGCTTAAACATACTCTACACAATGACAGATATTTACAGTATATTGGTGCTGAATAAACATTTGATTCAGAATCCCCATATCATGGGTATTGTTTTTTCACATAATTTTTCAGTTTTGATGCATGTTCCATTTGCAATCTACGAAGGAAAGTAGCTTGATTAAATTTTTAAATTTGATCTCAGTGCACATTGGTATGAGGAATTAATAAGCACATGGATTCCTTGCCTGATAAAATGATGATTATTTTTATTACAGTAGCACTCAGATGCCACAGTCAGGCTTGGGACCCCATGTGCTAGGCACTGCATAATTCTGATGCTTCCTCTGTTCACAGCAAGTCCCCTTGCACAAGGCTGAGGGCTGTTCTAACTTTTGGTATAGAAACAATTCCAAGAGGCCAAAAACAACTGGGGATTGATGTGTTTTGGAGTGTTTTAGCCATGCCCCATTTACTCCAGCCACTCCTCTTTTTTCCTGCTATCCCAGTAGCAGGAATGGGAAGTGGCATACGAAGCCCTACACCACTGGAGGTGCACCTTTGCCTAGGGATCATCTTCTTAGGCCCAACCTGCTGTGGAGCTAGGTTCTGCCAGAGCTGTGGTACAAAGCAGCCACTCCCCACTGGAGTAGCCAACCCAGTATGTTGTAATTCCCCCAATGGGGCAGGTACAGTACTGTTCAAGATTATCTAGTGCTAGAATAAGGTTGCAGGGCTGTTTTACTTTTCTTTTTTTACACTGAGTAACAGATTTCTTTCTTTACACAGAGTAATTTTACATCCTACCTCTCCTGTCAACATTTTTACAAGAGCAACATTTGTTCCTAATGTTAAGTCTGCTAGGCTGAATGTACATGCCTCTAACACTAATTCTCTGACCAGACATTTCCAAAAAGTACTCAGTATACAAACTATAGAAATCATTTAAAAGAGACTGTAAAGCTTGACTAGAAAATGGTTACAGAAAGCAGGGATGGGGGTATGCTTTTGGGGCCACATACAGTTGTCATCACAAATATATGACAATATCTCCCATTGGGGTCGTTAAATCATTGTAAGAAAACCTGAAATTCAGCCAAATGACTCAACGCACAGCAGCAAAGGTCCCTCTGTCTGTTGTGGAAGAAGAGGCAGAGGAGTAGATAAAGAAATGGGGCCGTGAAGCTTCGCTCGGGAACTCACTCCAGAAACATCTTCCTGTTCATCACCAGCCCTCTAAATTCAGCCGTCCCCTTTTCTGGACAACTGAAGATGACAGCGCTGCCTGTTTTCTCAGCTCTGAGGGTCAGCTGATCTATAATGAAGTCAGATTTTGGCTCACTAATTAACTGATTGGCCCCAAGGGAAAACGCATAGTTGCATGGTAAAAAGAAGGCGAATAGTCCTGACTCTCTAAAATTGCTTCCTCACTTGACTGCCATGTAACTATATCTTTTCCCTTGGGGCCAATCAGCCAGGGACAGTTGCTGCGATGTTTTTAGTCATTTGGCTGAACTCATTATATCCCCTTCCATTTCTAATCTAAACATAATAACCCTTCTCTCTGCCACAAGAAACATACCCTCTGGGGAGGGAAACAAACTGTTTATGCATATATTAAGTCTCTCCTCTCTGAGACTGGTACCTGCTTTATGGAACACAAAAATAATAGCATTTAAACCTTAAAATTAGAGATGGGCAAAGACCAGAATTTCAAATGATAACCCCTTTGAAATGTGTACACAAGTGAAAGAGACAGTGTTATTCAGATTGAAACCCTTTCACTGAATCCACTGCTGTAGTGTTGATTCCAGGTCAAATCCAGATCAGAAGGGGTCTGTTTTCCAGTTTCAGTTTGGATGCAGCCAAATTCTCACAAGAACAAGAAGTTCTGGGACGTTTTGGCACAAGATGGCAGAAAGCTGTGAGATCAATTGTTCAAACAATATTGAAGTCATTCTTAATGACAGCATTGGATGGCTGCCATTTATAAATTTCACAGGTCTATCTCAAGATTTCAGCACAGTTACCCAAAACCTATTACCCCAATTCAGCCTTGAACTTGACCCCTAACCAAACCCTACTCCAGACTTGGAATTGAAAATTGCCTTTTTAGCCCATCTCTGTTTACATGCATTTGCTTGTGGTTTTCTTACCATTGTTATTTTAGTCTCTGTATTTCTCTCTAAGGTTTACAAAAAATTAAAGGCATTTCTGGGGCCTTATCCCCTATCTCCTGACAACATTTTCCATGACATGGATCAAAGAAGGGGATTTTATTTTATCCTTAAAATCCTGGACAGTTTTTGGGGGGAAATTACTCAGCAGCACTGTTTTGGTTCCCTTTTTGTTTCTTCATCTGAAAACTGCTGATTTCATGGCTGCCTGTATATTCTTCCTCAATGCATGCATGTAGCACCCACTTACATGTCCTCATCATGGGGAGAAATGGCTATAGGTGACCATGATTCTGCAGTCTTTTCTCCTATAAAATTCCAAGTGAATGCAAATAAGAGCTCCGCGTGTCAACCAGCTTCTGTATGTGGATTGTAAATTATATTTAGCATTTGAGGACCGCATCCTGAGAGGTATTGTGCACCTTTAATCCCCACTGACATCAATGGAGTGGGTTAATGGTGCACAGCATTTGTCAGGATCTGGTCCAAAAGTCCTACTCCATAGAATTTATGGTTCCAATAGAGAAATAACTAGCTATTGAGGGTGCTCACCTGGTTCCATCTCTCCTGCCTTGTCTTTGAATAAGATCTGACTCAGAATATGGTCATGACTTAGTGACCTTGCACGTGATGTACCATTTGAGCAGCTCCATTGGGTACAACACACAGAAATATTTATATTTCACTCTCATTCAAAGCTCCAAATCCAACATTTTTGTTGGCTTTATGGCAACCTTGGTAATTGAATTCAGGTTAACCATGAAGAGAGAACATGCAAGGTGAATGGGAGAAAGCTCATTAGCTGAGAAGGCTATGTTGTCTTGTTCTCCCTAGCAAGACAAATGCATTGCTGCATCTCTAAGGGAGAAAATATCAGAATGTATGTCTTAAACATTTAAAAAAGCTCCTAGAACAGGAAGGGGAGACTTATCGAAAATGGGTGATTTTTTTAAATTTAAGATTACAATTCCAAACTTAAAAGATCACCACACATTCCATTTTCTTATGTCCCAATTCAGGAAAACATCCCTATTTGAAAGCATGGGCTTTAATTGATAGGACTTAAGTACAAGCTTAAAGTTAAGCATATGCTTATCTGCTTTCCTGAATTGGGGCCTTACAGATTATTTTCTAAAAAATTATTTTAATGAAAAATACTATTTAGTTGTCTGTGTACTATACACATATGTAGATACTAGTCTACATATAAATTGTGATGATGACGATGATGCACAATTATGCATAAGAGAAATGCAAGAATGAGTTTACTCAAATATTCACCCAGTAAGCTGTAAAGTAGCTTAATTCCTCCTGCAAATAAGAGTGCAGTCTGGTGGGGGTCTAAGGGACAGTTGCACTGCTGTAATGGTAACAAATACCTTTTCCTCAAGAAATGGTTCAGAACTACTGGGCTTTTCTTAAAGAATGTGTCCACCATAACATGAAAGATAATATAACTCTAAACCACTCCTTAAAGATTTATTCAACTCCTGTTACAGATATCAGTAAATCTCTTCAGAAAGCAGGGAAAAATCTCTTCTCATTTTACCAAACAAGGCAGCCTAAATTCACATGGAAACAGATTGCTTAATTCATAGATTTCAGTCTGTATATGTATGCCACAATTGCCTGGGTTCCAGACTTTGCTGGACATGCTTTCAGTGAAGCCATTTTATTTTTTTCCATAGATTAACATTCCTGATACTTTGTTTAAGTCACATACTCCTCTATTTTTATTTCATATAAATTAGCTTTCACATCTCCTAATTTCTATAATAAATAGCTTCTCTTCAGTAACTGAAGAGAGCTCTTTGTGAAGTGCTATATTTGGCCCCTTAGTGCTGCTGTAAAGATAGGTTGAGTCAAGCTTTAATTTACTGTCTCTTATGGAAAAAAGCTGTCTTACAGTGGACATGTTGCTACAGTACAAGAACTCAAATATAACATCAGATGCACCTACAACTGAAGTCTTGTAAGTATCCCAATTAGGATTCTATGTGCAGAGAATTTGAAACCAACTCTGGTTTTGGTAAAATAAAATCTAATATCTTCAGCAACCATTTAAAAAATCATAATAGTTCTTTGAATGCAAAACAGTCACCAGACTACTACAGAGGGGAAGTTAGTCATCACTTGTGCAAGAGGTTTGTCATGTGGCAAGACCTAGAATCTATACTGCCCTCTCCTTGATTAGTGACAGACTGTCAAGAAGGGTACCAGTATCTACTGTGATGTACCAACCTGTCCACTGGGAACTGGATTGAGAACTACAAGTCAGCTGTCACCCAAACCACCCCAAAAGTGTCATGAACATTTACCAGTCTCTACACTCACTCACCCTTCACCACGATGATGATGCTAATTATGATGGATACTTTACTTGCCCAGCAAAAATACATTGAAAAGGAATATGTTGTCAGGTTGTACTAAGCCCAGGTTGGATTAAATTCAAGTGAATTTCAGGCAAAAGGCTGTACATCCTTGAGCAATCTAGTCCCTCAGGGGGTGAACTTTGCAGTTGATCAGCAAAAAACATTCCTGCTGTTTAATGGCTTGCATGTTGGTGATGGCCTGGAGGTGAATATTGTGCTGTAACATTATCGGTTAGTATGAGAATGCAGACAAAAATAAACATCTTTAGCAAGCCTTGCACCAGACAATCATCATCTCCTCCTTTATCCCAGCACCACAGCTGGATAGGGATGACCCAAACAACAATGCATCATCTTTGTTAAAAAATACTATAGACATCCAGATGTAAAAATGCTTATGGGTGTCAAACTTACTGTAGATACTCCTTTTTGGTCTTCTTCTTTGTTAGATTATCTATACAATTTCCCCTCTTTTATTTAACGTTTATAAAACTGGGGCCCAAATAGATTTTACCTTTGCTGCTACTGTACACATAGAAGCCATGAGAACCATAAAACTCAAGACAGGGGGAAAATAATAATAAATTGAACACACAAGAGGATAAAAAATCCAAGCTATTTTTGAACCTGCCAACCTCTCATGTTGCAACCAGCTGTACTACCAACAGAACACAGGTGTACACCACATGACCAGGTGATAATAAAACAACTCTAGAATAGGATTTTGAGGAGACCGGCGATAGTTTTGTCTCCATAATACATTCATCCCAAAGTGCACTTGTGCATCTGTTTCATATTTAGATATATTTTTTACTAGTAGCTTTAAAGAAAAAGTCAAACAGATGAACATCTACATTTAGAAGACCATATGTTAACAAGAGGCTGGGAGGTGACATGACAGGGTTGGTGAAGCACTCTCACCATATGTAAAAGTACTGAGTAGTGGAAGAAGTTTATAAATGGATGGGGACCATTAACCAATTATAAAATGAAACTCTCTCTTCTTGGATACTGTATGACCAACACTGAGGGCTCAATAAGCAGATTTGTGGGGTAATTTCACCAGTCAGGGGAGTACCTGAATTAAATAAACTCACCACAACATCACTAAAAATCAACAGCATATTTTTACTGGTTATGAAACTACTCAGCAATAGGGCACCTATGCTCTTTTGATGTTCTGTTCCAGTTCCATAAAAACATGCAGAAACGAAGAGTAACTGGGTGACATAATACCAATAACTACTAGAAATACTTGTTCTGTCAAAAGCAAAGGGACAAATGCTGAGAAGAATATAGCACCTGGGTAGCTTCAACTTTCAAATCAATGAGAGTTGAGAGAACATAAGCACGGCCATATTGGGTCAGACCAAAGGTCCATTTAGCTCAGTATCCTGTCTTCCGATGGGCCAATGCCAGGTGCCCCAGAGGGAATGAACAGAACAGGTAATCACTAAGTGATCCATCCCACCACCCATTCCCAGCTTCTGGCAAACAGAAATGCTTAGCACCTCACAGAATCATAATTTATCCAGGGATTTCTGGTTTTATCCCACCTCTAAGTTTGACCCAAAGTAGAAAGTACTTAGGGTAAAAAAACCCCATCTATTTTCATAACATTTCTAGGCTAGTTTTGTGGATGAAAGACATTTCCATGAGCCAGTACAACAAACCACCAGAACTTTTGGAGATCATGCAGTCACTAGAGCCCATGGACTATACCTATTTACAATATTTTATGTGTAGCATGTCCAATATTTTCCCTAGAACATTTACTTACTTTTCCTATAATATTTTGCATCCTCTTCAGCTTTCTCTGATATTACCATGCTTAGCTATACTTCCTCTGTACTGACTGTCTTAGGCAGCCATACTACTTAGCCTGGTCTAACTTCTGCTCACCTCCCAGCCGAGCTCCTCCTCCCCCCGTCCCCAAAAAAGTCTGCTTTTCTCATTTGTTGTAAAATATATGAATTAAGAAAAAAAATACATTTCCTAAAACACAACTCCACTACTTGCTATGCACCAAGAAAATAGGTGTAATGTTCTTCATTTGGCAAATCACACTCATTTGATGTCAATTCCCTCCCCAACTGAGTTGATAACCCCTCCCCCCTGACCTATTTCACATAAGTCTGCCATGACTCAATTCACACAAATTGCCCCAAATTAGAAACTGGTTCTGTTTAACTTTACATAATAGACTCTTTGCAGTGCACAATCAACAGCAGAATAAAGCCACTATTGTGATCTATAATACTGTTCAGGAGAACAGAGGCATTTCTACAGCAGGGACCTGTTAAAAACCTAACCTCACTGACCAAAACATTCTTCTGTTTTTTTAAAGACAGCTCCATTGTTTTATTATATGTGATACTGTTTGGTCACTGGAAGACTGATTCCTTTTACAGGTCTCTTCCTATCATAAGCAACAAATGTATTCCTATAATGGTCTCCACTGTATCTTTTTGCATATCTCAAGTCTCCTGGAGTGAGTGGGAGAGTCTCATACTGAGCACTCAGCTGTCTCCCAAAGAGAATCAAGAATGTCACACGGGTGCTTGGACCACCTTTTTCTGCAATGCATCAAAGACAGCTGGGGTGTGGAGCTAAGAAATTCTTCTAGGTTACAGGAAAAACTTCCAGTTCATACACTCAGGTGTTTGAAGGTTTGGTAGAAATTATGTAACAGACACAAAAAAGACCTTGTTCAGTTGATCAGATATGCACCAAATACTGAATAAAATGATCTCACCAGTTACTGAATATGACAGCACTGAATTTTAATTTTTACAAAGCTAGTTGAAAAAACAGTTAAACATTTTGTGATTTAATAAAAAAACCAAACAACTGATTTTCCAAAATCAAAACCTCCCAACAAATTCTATAGCTGATAAAAACCTGGGGTTGGGGAATTGTGCAAATGTCTTTGAAATGTTATCAAGTTTTTATATTCAAAAATCAGAATTTCAGTGTTTCAATTTTTTCAATTTTTTCAAAATATCAATTTCAGTGAAAAAAGAAGCCAAAACAAAATTTGGAAACATTTTGTTTAATTCTACCCTGCTTAGAGTCTAATTTGCACCGATCCTTGATGCTAAAATGGCCTACCTAAAAGTACCACCTCATTAGCAGTTAGTATAGCAAGCATCATAGTTTCATCCCTCTGAACCAGGGGCTTGTTTGCACTGGCTTTTTCTTCTACCACACCAGAATGGAGCTGCACTGGTCCAGCCCCCTAGCAGAGACATGCCACACCATTGTAAGAAGTGACTTGCACTGGTGTAGCTAACCCAGGCTTTATGTAGCTCATGCACAACCAGGGGCCTCTACCTGTGTAGATGCACAGGCAAAAACCCTAGTGCAGACAAGGCGCCGCTGTGTGGGAGACAGACACTCAGGATGACCATGGTGCAAAGAGTATGCCCAGCTTCAAAAGGGATTGAGTCTTTGTATGTATTTCAAGAAAATGACAACCTGAAAAAGCTAGTCACATTACTTTCAAGTGGGTTGGGTTGGCTCTTACCAGTGTTTATTCTCTTCTTGATGTACGGAAGGAATCTTAGCTTGCTAGATCTCAGTGGTAAAATAGGATGAATACTCAAAACAGATTCACACTTCAGAATGACTGGAAAAACAATTTAAAATTGTTCTACTGAAATTCCACTTTTACCCTTTTCAAACAGATATGGTATCACTTTAAAGCATGTTCATATTGATATTATGGCTTTTAACTTCTGAATATTTGTTTGAGTTACCTCATTGCCTCACACATCCTGAATTCTTAGTAAGTGCTGTGCAAAATGTACTGGTTTCAGCTCACAAGGTTCTTGTAAAGCTGGGCCTTGGTTTTGCTTCACATGAATTCAAACACTTGCATAATCCCACCCCACACTATGTTCACTGTCATGGTTTGAATGAAACCAAAATATCAAAGCCAAACTCAGAGGGAAAAATTGGGATGTGAACTGATTTTGTGCTGCAATGGTGTGAAATCTTTAATTTCATGTGGTTGCCTTATTACTTTGCATTTTAGACGTTTAAATCTGAGTCTGCTGATTTTAATCTGCCCCTATGTTCTGTGCTAGAAACAAAATTTAAATGGTGTCTGTTCTCTGATTTGCGTTTGGATGTAGCACAAATGTCATGAGAACAGTTGTCCTGCAAGAGTGGAAATCGTTTGAGAATTGCTAAACTTGTGAGTTTTCCAGTATTACATTTGCATGAGATGGACCGAGATTTCCACATTTGGGGCTAAAATTTTGTGAGAATAACTCATGTGATATCTGCACCATTATATCTGAAGTCAGGCATTGGCTTTGATTCAACCTTGAACCCCAAACCTTAGCCTTAGGGTAAAATTGTCAAAAGCACTGAAGTAACTTATGAGCTTAAGTCTCATTTTCAAAAATGGAACGTAGGCTCCTGAATTACTTATACAGTTTTCACAGTTTTACCCTAAACCTAATCTGGATACAGCTCAAAACACTGGCTCTTTACTTAGCCCATCTCTGTTTCACTGTGAAACCATAAATCTGCCCAGGCTGACTCAAAATAGGGCCCACATTCAACCAAAAGATTTGAGAACTTTAGCAAACCTCCAGACACAATTAAGCCAAGTTTTGACTTTGTTATGAGACGCCAAACCAGCCAAGTTTCTCTTGGTTTTGTGTTTCACTGCAAGAATCTAATTCTTAGGTGAATACAGCTCAATGCATACATTCATAATCAACAGTAAATGTGCAGAGAAAGAAATGGTAGAGCAGACAACTTATTTTTCTTTGCAGTCTACAATGACTGGAAAGCCGCTCTGCTTCACTGCATTGCAAGTTTGCAGACTTTGGCCAAAAAGGGCCTGTTGGCGAAGTTTGATACTGAAAAGTAATCTTCTTCAGGAAATGAGTACCAAAGAACTGTTATACCATGTAATAAGAAAGAAACAATAAAGCTCCCTGGCGAGAAAGTGGTGCTGGGTTGATGGACAACAGTCATTATAAACTGAGCTTTCAAATAATAATACCTTCAAACTTTTAAAAGCGTTTCTGTATTTTAAATATGGATGTTTGCATTTCATACTGGAGTGTTTCCAAATGACCTTTGACTCTAAAAGTTGAGCACTAAGAAAGAACAATTGCAGATACTCACATTAGGAAGAAAATTTTGATTTTAATAGCTGGAGCAGACTATAGCATCTCTTCTAACATTTCAAATTTGAATTAAAGGGGAACTATCAGGAATGGTTCAAAAACAGCTGATGCTGAACCATGGATGAATTTACCCTTTCTATTACCCAAGGTTCAGACTGTAAGTGTTGCCAGCCATAGACCATTCCATCTAAATGCAGTAATTAAAAACTTTCCCCCACAGAGATTGCCTAAAAATACCTGAATTAGTGAACAGGCGAAAAAGTATACACAAGAATGGTAGAGGTGATAGTGGCCAAGTGTTCACAAAGCTATCCAGCAAGCCATAAACAAAACATATGACTAGTCAATTCAAACAGAAAAGCAGAAAACCTGTGACAAATATCAGGTTTATCCTTTATTTCTCTCTCCTTTGACTACTGGATCTGGCTTGTCATTTAGTCTTGCTCTAGGCCTCAGCCCTTTCAACAGATAACTTAATGTGTCACGGGTCTGAAGCTGACATTGAAAAACAAAGCATGTTTGGGTCATTTATGCTAGGATATTTCATTAAATCATTTGTCAGAACACTACATAACCCCCTCAAGAGCCACAGGCAGGAGTGGTAACGGATCTGCCTTGCAATGAGTACAATCTAGTCAAAGACAATTTTTATGTGGTCAAGTTTTCATGATGAAACTGATATTGACCGTGCCCTGCATTTTATCAAAATTCTGCACTTTGGGAAATTTTGAAAGCTACTTTGCTCCTCTCTTTACCCCCCAACTAACACACACACAAATTCTGGTTTTGTGTATATTTTATAAAAGTATAAGAAGGTACTCTGCATATTGCGGGAAGAATAACATCATCCTTTCAGTAGAATGCACAAAAATAATGCTTTCCCCCCTTTTTTTGTTCTCAGGGTTTTATTTTTCACGCTCTGCTGATGAAAGCTGATATTGCAAGGGTAAGCTGGAAACCCAATAAGTAACTGCAGATAACTAAAGCAATAATAATATGAATTCATGTATTCTAGTAATTTTTCTGTAACAGAATGCATAAAATATATATATTGAGTTGATTGGACCAAAAACGCATGATGAAATATTCTACTGACCTCAGAGGACAGTGACCAGCAGTGAAATAGAAGGTCTCACCCGACAGACTGAGGGCATTAGAGACCACTGGAAAATATTTTTTTCAATCCAACAGCATTTTTATTTTTATTAATATGGGAATACCTGGAGGCTCCAGTCAGGAACCAGGGGCCCATTATGCTAGACACTGTACACACAATAGCTTTCCCTATGAACTAAGAAGTAGAAAACGTGTGTGTGTGTGTGTGTGTGTGTGTGTAAAATAAATTTAAGCTTAGATTGTAATATAATCTGCCCTGCATAGCTGCACTGTGCTGGAAGACGACCAGGGAATGAATTCTGATGGAGTCACAATTTGTTCCCTGCTCCCACCTTGCTCCAGTGGAAAGTAATATGCAACTGGACTACATGAATGGCAATAACTTCCCTCTCCATGTCAATTCAGGTCTGCTGGCCATCACATTGTGGGGGTTGAGCCAAGGTTCTGCCCATTCTGGAAGGCTCGAGAGGAGGATGCCTTTTCCTCCAGCTATATGGGAGTGGGATTAGTGCCTCTGTGGAGATTGCTCTCCACCATGTTGGGTAGTCCATGCAGTGAAATAAGGGGTAACTTTACATTCCTTTTCTCACCTGTGTGGGCATGTAGGGCAAAATATAATGTTGCCTACAGTTATTTTTTACTCCATCTCTTTATGTTATATACAAGAGAGAGGCTCCATATTTACTTATGCAGCTTGATCCTGACTGGTGCTCAGCACCTCTTGTGGGGGTGCTGAGTGCTCAAATGCTCAGCAAAGTGCACATCGTGCCTATTATAGATTGTAGTTATTACCCATATCTAGTTTATATTAGTATATACATTATTGTTTGCATAGCATTAGAGATGTCCAGGATGCTTTGAAGGTGCAGTTGCTGCTCCTGTAAAAGGAACATATGTGCTAGGCTGGTAGAACCTGATATCTCATGTGGAGAGATGACGTCAGGCGAGGAGGGAAAGAATGAAGGAGAGTGGGTTTATTTTATATTTTTAGATTCTCTCTGTATTATCCCTCTACACATTTATCTATACCTGTATCAATATATTATATCATGAATTGTCTTTATAAAACTTCAGTCTTCTGTAGTTTATTTTATCCAAAATAAAATCTTGTGACTGAAAGAGTACATCTTATTGACTGTACAGTACCTTATTTAGCATGAGTCATGTAAAGTTCCATTTGGAAAAGGAATTTCTGTAAAAGAGGTTCTCTCATCAAACTCTTCCTGTGAAAGTATTGTAAATAATAGATTTATGCCACATGTGTGGCTAGAGGAAGGATGAAATAAACCTCTATTGCCATGCTGGGGAAACTTCTTATTCCAGTCCAACCTATTTGGTTCAGCAAAGTGGTCGAACAATATTCATGAATATTTCTTTTAGGCTTAGACAAAGGACTTTTATTGGGAGCTATGACTGTATGTATATTATATTTTCTGTGTCATGTTTTTACTAAAGCTCATGGCCGAAGGGAAGGTTACTTTAAGGCCATTCAAAACTTATTTTATCAAACAGACATGGTAAGGTTCTCCTGTGAGATTCCCATGGAGGAACTGGGCCCTTAATTTGTTAAAGCAGGTTTCAAATGACTCAAAATAACCCATCCCTACAGCCATGAGCTTTATGAAAAACCATCACACAGAAAGTGTAATATAAATGTAATAGACCTCAGTGGGAGATGAGTGTGCTTAGCGAGGCTCAGATCTTAATATACAAATGAATGGAGCAGTGTCTATGGTTAAGCACGTAACTTGGAAGTTGTGACTAGTAGATAGTCCCCAAAATATCATCCACTTTGCGATCCCAGTTTGCTTTAGAATGAAGTTCAGACCACAAGCTGGTGGCTCAGTGATTCAAGTATGCACATTAGCACAGAAACTCCTCTTATAAACATTGACACCAAAAAAAAGAAGGGATTGGACATGGTATGCTATGTTAAAATAAGTAGGAAAGGCCATGCCATTTTTGTCACTTGAGAGCCCTGATAGCCATTAACTAGTCACATTGACACAGATAAGTATCTCCAGGGTTTATAAGGCTATTTTGAAAAATTAATTCATTAGAGATTATTAATTATCATGTAACTAGATTTGAAATCCAGCCTGATATCTTACTGATTACTAGAGCTGGTTAAATAGTAAAAATATTTGATTTGTGAATATTTTTGCAAAAACATTAGATTTAGTTAATTGTGATTTGTGAGGGGAGTTACTATAATTTTTTATTCATATTAGCACTACCTTTGGGTATTCATGAAAACGTGTGTGAATCCTGATGTCTCATAGATGAACTTTCAGTCATCCAATCAGGCAGCAAAATAGTAATATGTAACTTAGGTCATGAATCATGAATAACAAATATTTGAAATGAAGAGTTTGAAATAACCACAGAATGACCTGTATTTTAGAGCAAGAGAACAACAAAATAAGGAAGAACAAAAGTAAATTCTGCATTTGAGAGAGTACCATCTATGTGTCTCCTCCTTAACAGTCTGCACCAAAACAAAAGTAGGGGCATATTAGTTATATAGTTACACCACAATTTCAATATTTCCATTTCCTCTTTGAGCCAAAAACAGGAAGAAGAGAGAGAAACCAACTGGAAAAAAAACAATTAAACTTTTTCAAACTTCAAAAAAGGTTTAAATTTGGATTTCATCTAAACCTTCCACTTATTTATTTGGTTAGTGGCACATAACACAAAAGAAGTAAAGACAGATAATCCATTAGAAAATGTACATTAGTCAGGGTTGTGAAAGTAACTGATTAACAAAAAATCTAATTTTAAACAATATAATCCATAGAAGTATAGCTCATTGTGTGCTAATTCTCATAACAACAAAAGCAACAATTCAGCTTTAAAATGGGAAGAATGTACAAAAATCTAGGATTATTATTATTTTGCAGGCTGCACATTAACACTGGGTAATTATTAGGTTACTTTCCTTGGCATCCTTCTCATGCCTGCCTCAACTATGAGTCAAGATACCATAATGTCCTGTACAACCAGTGTCTTGCTGTGTAACTCACATTTATAACACAATACCACTAACCTAAAAGTCAAGGTAATAATCAGTAGAGCTTTCTGAACTATCTGTTTCAAATATTTGTTATAAATGTAGCCCCTTCTTGATGAGCAAATCATTTGCAAACATTCTCATTTTCTTCAGATATATTTATTATTTATATAATTCATGGGTACCCAAATTGTGTGGCACTGAGGGCAGCTTTGGTAACTTTTCATTTGCTGGAGAGTTGCCTATAAATGGGTGTGCTTTTAATTCAGATCTAACCGCACATGGCCATAACTACTGCTGGTGCTTATATTTTATTACCAGTTGTTGGCAGAGTTTTTGACCATTTGCAGTTAAACACCAATGCAATTAAAAAGCCAACAGAGGGAAAAGAGGGTTGGGCTTTGGCCCATTACCTGATCAGCATCCTGCATAACTGGGACCTTAGTCTTGTGACTCCAATGTCCCCTGCTCACGAGAGGTCCCAGTTATGCAGGATGCTGATCAGGTGGTTCCTCAAAAGTCCAACTACAGAAGCAGTTTCTCCTCCCTTGGGGTTCACACCTCAACTGCTAGCAGAGCACCTCACCCTCCCTGATTGAACTAACCTCGTTATCTCCATACTGATTTATACCTGCCTCTGGAGATTTCCATTACTTGCATCTGAAGAAGTGAGGTTCTTACCCACGAAAGCTTATGCTCCCAATACTTCTGTTAGTCTCAAAGGTGCCACAAGACCCTCTATCACACGTATTGTCTTTCTTTAGAAAAATACATTATATATTTAGTCATTTATAAATGTTGCTCTTGGTTCTTCAGCTAGAACGGGAAACCTGACATTTTGCAGGTTATTTCTTCAACTAAAATGTCTTTTGAGAAATTAGTGTGACATTATGCTCTATAACAATGTTACAGGAGATGACATCATGATGTCAAACAAATACGAGGATGTAAAAGCTTTTAATGCATAAGGCTTTGTCATGACCTAGCTTTTATGTATGTCAAGTACTTGAATACAACTGTTATGCCAAATTTCTCAGGTGGCAACTGTATGTTCTACCTAACTGCTGTAATCCTGGCCTTATTTTAATCCAATGGCAAAATTCCCATGGACTTAATAGGGCCAGGATTTTGCCCAGTCTATTTTTGCTTTTATATTCACTCCAGTCACTTTACTATCTGAGTTGGATGACCTTCCATAGGCTTTTGGAGGTTTCTTGACCTTTGGCAGTTGCTGTGTGACTCCCTTAATTCCATCACTGCTCCTCCTTCGGCCACAATGCTCACTGCAAAGTGAGGTAAATTACTCACTCCTCCTGAGGGCGAGTGTGTTACATCCACCTTCTTCTGCAAGAACAACCGCATTGTAGAAGATAAAGCAGTGGAGAAAACCTATTTATGTCCCAATCCTGCCATACATAACATATGGACAATTTGTGTTGTTCCTGCCCAGGGTGCTCTGCAGTTCATGAGGCAGCAAGTGAGTCCAGCAGCTCATCTATGCACTACGCCTTGAAGGATGAGCACCTTAGACCACTGTTACACTATGACCATATTACCCGATGTATGATTTGCTAATAATGTACAAACATGAAAGCTTATTTCCATGCCCCATCATCCTGTCCCAAAGAACACCCCCAAAACACCTTTTACTCGGCTAAATATAAGTATTTATTTCAAGGGGGAAGAAACCAATCCCTCTACCTTGTTTTCACTTAGCAGTACATTGCACTAACTTAAAAAATAGTTTATATCAGTTAGAATCCTTTAAAAAAACAACAACAGGGATCCTTTCTTTTTAGTCCTATCAAGAATAGATATGAAACCTATATATTTTGATTAAGAGGTATAATAAGAACTGAGTGGGGTACAGTGCACCCCAAAATGTTTGTGAATGCAGCCTCATAAAAGCTGCCAAAGCCTATGAAAAGAGTCTTTGTTATCCTGGCACACTGTGGCAGAAAGGTCCCAGATTTCCCATGAATTTGAGTGATTGGAGCAATGCAGCAGACTGTGTTAGGTGACACACACCAGGACTTTGAACTACCTATAAAAAAGATCCCATTTAACATTTAATACTAAGCCTTTGGCATGCATACACATAGAGCTTTCCCTTTCCTGCACTTGTTGCTAATGACGGTGTGCAGAGGTGAGGGTTGAAGGGAGAAGAGGCGTTCTACTAAATGGAAGGGGTAATCAAACTTTTTTGTTTGAACATCTGGGTGGCATAATGACTGCAGATTGAGGAAACTGGGCTGTAGTTCTGAACTGTTATGGCCTCAAGACTTAGGGGTCAGTTAATGGCAAAACTCTCATTGACTTGAAAGGAAGCAGAATTGGTCTCTCAGTCTGCAATTGATATGCAATGTATGTTTCCCTCTGTCGTTAACACAGTGTGCTGTCTCAGACCATTGATCCTTTAGTTGTCCTGCTGTTGTAGCTCTCCTGATGTTTCTCCCTCACATTTGGGACTAGGCATTGATTTTGTGTCAGGACATCTCTGCACTCAATGCTTTTCTCGTGCTTGAAGAGCAACAAGAGGACCAAATCCTCTGCTGGTGTAAATAGGCGCAGCTCCATTTCCTCCATTGGTATTTCACCCATATATGACAGCAGAGAATGTGACCTATAATCTTTCTTCACTGCAGCCTAGTCCCTCGCCAACCAAACTCCACTGGGGAACATAGGAGCAGCTCAGGGAAGATGTACTAAACAGAGAGGAGTGGTGCATGAGCCCTTCCCTGCAGAGTTTTGAAGAAAACAGGTGCAATTTCCTGTGTTTTAGAAAAGTTTTAAACTTTTCAGAATTAAAAGAGGATGCTGAAATTCATAAGTGCCTCCCTAGCATTGCCTGGAGTTCTGTCCTAGAATAACCCCTGAAAGCAGGCTAGCTCTTGTTAGGACACCAACAAATGTTTTCTGAACTCAAACAAATTCCATTGGCCCCCAATCATCATCAGATCACGTCTCCCATCAGATCCATATGGAAACATTTTGGGCCTAAGGCCCCTTTATTCCACTCCAGCAGCATAAAGGGGCCTTCAGGGCAGTTTATTTCTCCACAAGGTTTATTCCCTGTGTAGGATGAGTTCCCCCCCCCACCTGTGTGAAGCTGTTAGAGCAGCTCTGCACTGACTCCCATACCATGGGACTACCCAGTGGGGCAGAGATGACAGATTTATTGTCACTTTGCACTGTTGGAGCATGGCTCAGGTATAAACCTGCAGTGTTTAATTTTTCTTGGAGGCTTCAGGACACTGGGAGGCTGCAGTATATTAATTACCAAGCTCTCCCTTTGCCATGGTCTATTCCTCGCCTACCATTCCTATACTGTCCCAGTGACAGAGATTGGTCATCAGAGCCTCAGCTGTTGACAGAATCGGTTGTGGTAACATGGAGGGTGAAATTCTGGCCCCACTGACAAAACTTCCATTGACTTCACTCAGGCCAAGATTTCACTGAGAGTGACTTAAAATTCTCATAGGGAGATTCAAGCTGGCACGTCACACCCTGTGCTTGGTTTATCCAATTAAAAAATGATGTGGCAGGGCTGCTTGAAGAGAAATCTCAAAGTGCATTATGTGCCAGTAAGTCAAGCTCTCAGGAAGAGATAGTGCACAATAGGTGACAGGATAGTACCCTCTGGGGGAAAATATGTGGAAGAGAGACTCTGAAAATAGATAGCTTGGACTACAATTTTATATTATATACACACACACACACACACACAGCTGCCCTTCACTTCCATAAAAAACAAGTACAAACAAGGAGGGATTTTAAAGGCTGAGGATAATGTCAGATGCTGACCTCATGACATGAGGCTCAGTCACAAAGAATTTAGCTATATGGGTTTTGTTTGCTAGCTGGTTTGAAAAGTGTAATTTCCATTTGATCCAGCATGGCTTCCCTTCATCTTATCCTCCTGTGCCTAACATGGATTGTTATGAGCATTGCTTAGGCCTGGTCTACACTGGGGAGCGGGGAGGGAAATCGATCTAAGTTACGCAACTTCAGCTACGTGAATAATGTAGCTTAAGTTGACATACTTAGACCTACTCACCGCGGTGTCTTCACTGTGGTGAGTCGATTGCTACCGCTCCCCCGTTGACTCTGCCTGCGCCTCTCGCGGTGGTGGAGTACAGGAGTCGACGGGAGAGTGCTCGGGGGTCAATTAATCACATCTAGACTAGACGTGTTAAATCGACCCCCGCTAGATCGATTGCTGCCCGCGATCCGGCGGGTAGTATAGACATACCCTAAGAGAACTACTGCTTCAATGGCTATGTTGGAACCTGAACAGAAGGAAAAACACTAGTGAGTTGACAGAAAAAAGATGACAGAAATCTGAGGCCCATGGTGGAATCTTTCCCCATTTTACCTGTGAAGATTCATCATGTGCCTCAGATTTCTGTCCTCTTATAAAATGGCTGACAGCATGCACATGTACCTCCATTTTGTGAAGGTCAATGTGATTTTTAACCTGAGGACTAACTTGGCTGAAAGTGAGGTGTTTCTTCTTTAATACGTAATTGCCAACATCAATGTTATCTCCTCCATCTTTAGAACTGGTTTTCTGTTTAGTGTTTATGAACAAGTTATAAGAGACAATTAAAGTCATAAATTTCAAATATGGTACAATATTGAGTCAATATTTACAGGGATGTCTGATGAGTGAGATTGTGAGCAGGAATTAGGCATACAAACCAGTTCAAGATGCATCCTTCGTAGTTCTGACCAGCTACAGTGCAGCAATGACCGTATATAGTAAATAAAGCATACGTCCTTCATAGCATGATCAATATCTTCATGTGGTGGTGGAAATGTTTGCTTCCTCTGTCTGCAAACTGGTTCAATTTACATTGACTGTCACTGATGTCTATTTTAGCATGGCTGAGATGTTGGTTCCAAGTTCCAAATAAACAGGAGGGCTTAGAGTGATTCATCATTCACCTTAAAGCTACTATAAACTGAGTTTGAACAGTTTCAGTCTTGTTTTTTGTTTTTAAAGGCCAGTTTATAGTGGCCTATTTGTCTGCTGCTGATGAGATATAAATAAGGGAAATGAGGATGTGGGTAAAGAAAGAAAGGAAGAAAGATGAAAATGATATATTGAATGTGACATGGCATTGTTTGCTTAGGAAAAAATTTCCCCTCCTAGGAAACTGGAAGCATTTGTCTAACTGCTTCTTACAGACACTGGCTGGTAGCTAGTAAATCAGTATTTAGAATGGGAGTAGTAGTCCATTAATATCGAATCAGCTCCAAGCCCCCGCAAAATGCTATCATTTGCCCCGGGGCGGGGGCGGGGGGTGGATTAAATAAACTTTTTAAAAAATCTAATACAATAATAATGAAAGTGGAAGAAAAATCCTAATCCAAAATCTAGATGCAGTCTGACTCTTCTTTTGAAATCAGACTGACCCCAAATCAACCAGCTGTGTGAAGAACTCTGGTCCCCTTGCTGTTTCTCTCCATCTAGAAGAAATAGTCAAAGTCTCCACCTAGTTGATGTGAATAGAATATCATTTACTTCAGTTGGGCTGTATTTAGATGGTTAAATGCATTGACTTTAAACAAACAAAGCTGACTTGTCTTGGCATTTCATTCTAATCAGATTTAATCAGTTCTATTCATTTTTATTTGATGATGTAAATAAAGCTGACAGAAGGTAGAGGTAAGAGGTCATGTCAGATGAAAGAATTTCCAGGGGACGCAAGACAGAGAATGATAACATATCAACACTTCCTTACCCAGAAGGTCACTGAAGGCAAGAGTGTTGTATAAGGTTCCCTAAACAATCCTGACTCAACCTGCAATATCTAATATTCTTCAATATCCAGTATCAACATCCCACGATATCCCACTCCTGAAACTCTTGTGAACTGTGATGTATGCAAACAGGAACACTTGATTTTATCTGGGGCTCCGGAGGTTAGTCACCGTATCTCATCACTGATCCATCGAACCTCTGTGAGTGCGTGCGTGCATTGTATAATACACACAATACACTGAGGATGGAATATTATCACTACTTACAAGTTGCAGTACCTTTCGCCCACAACCGCATCAAATGAATGGTAATACTGCCAGGCTGCAATGTGGTAAGAGCATATGTCTTAACTATACCTCACTACAAGGTACATAAGTCCATAAGTCTCAACTATACCTCACTACAAGGTACATCCTACAAACCTGCAATTATCCCTATTATGCATGTAAACTACCCACAGCAATATTGAAACTGACATTATAGAAAACATACATGTTAAATGCATTAATTTCACCTCAGTTCAGCTTTCTACTGGTAATGTTTTATTTTGTCCCTCACACTGAGCCCTTCTCCCAAATCTTACAGACCATTGTTACACATTAAGTTTAATTAAAGTCTGATGGCTATTAATTGTGCTCACTGTACAATACGCAAGTAGTTTTAATGGCACCATCCTCTATAAAGGGTGTTCATGAAGTCTACAGAACAGATGGTGGAAAGGGACTTTGAAGGATACAATAACTTGGTTTCTCCTTGATAGAACATTGCAAGAACTTGCACAAATATGCAGCCCATGTGTGGGAAGGGTGGTGGGATTTTTTTTAATTGAAAATTCCTCCGTTTGAATATGTACAATACATTCAGCAAAGTGTTCTCCTTCAGACACTTTTAGCAGGACAGTGGGTCTGAATGACATTTTCAAAATTAAAACGACAAATAAGGCCAGCTTGGTCCTTCTAGAAAACAAACTCTTCCCAGGAGGAAAATATACATTTAATTTTATTGCAATGAGACCATAGTCACCAGCACTGATGTGACTATGCAGGATGGAACACGCTGCTATAAAGTTTGATTAGTATGGTTGAGTGCAGCCAGCCTTAGACTAGGAATTAGAAGATCTGGTGCCATTAACTTTTTGTGCAAGTTGCTAAAACTCTCTATCCCTCAGTTTCTGCATTTGTAAAATGGATGCAGTAATGCTTACCCCATGTTTGTAAAACATTTGGAGATCTGCGGATAAAAAGTGCAAAAAGATGCAGAGTAAGTACAGTTCACTTCATGGTGGCAGACAAAATAATTTTGTCCATGGTTCTCACAACTAGGTATGTGCTATTATTACCTACTTGTATTATGTCAGTTTTCTATTATCTGCTTTTAGTAGCAATAGGGAAATTTCCTGGTTACCATGTGGATGAGGTTTTGAACACAGTCCAAAAGAAAGTCAGAATGTTGCTACTAAGATCATTTTCCTAGTCCTTCGCTTTTGACCATGTCCCCATCTTTCATCCTTTTGTTCCCCCTTCTCTATCTCATCAGTTATACATAGCAATTGTGTGTGGACAAGACAAGCAAGGCTAGATTTAGCAAACAGCTAAATAATCTTGAGCCATCAATGGTCTCTGTGTCCATAGTTTTCAGCCTGAGAAGACCTCCAGCGAGCCCAACATGAAAAGAGCAATTATCCAGCACGCGTGCAGCATCCTCCACACCACCAGATGCACTGTAGGGTATCCTGGATGGCCAGATGTTGTCGATCTTGGTGATCAGTTTGTTGGCTGCATTCAGATGCTGGATGTTAGGTGGGGGAAATGTATGCAGCTATGTTCTTATCATGTGCCCTGTGATTACCCTTCAAGGGAAACCAAAGCTGCAACCAGCAAACCAAATCAATTAGACCCTGGTTACTGTGGACCTAGACAAGGACAAGGAAATGCTATAAATGTTGGCCCTTCCAACAAGGTGCTACAGCAGAATGTTGAGGGCCTATCAACTGCAAAGCCTCTGTTCTTGTAAATGTTGCTTCCTGACATCATGGCCATATCATCTGCCTTCAGGAAACCCACGTGAATTCCATTTTTGACAGTCAGTTCCTAATCTCTGGTTTCAACCTCATAATTTATCACATCAAACACATGCTATTTGTCTTCACTTTCAAGGGTCTTCATGGCCTATCCCTGCCCTACGTATCATTTTTCTTTCAGTATCGAGAAGTGGACTCCTTCCTACAATTGGTCTATGAGGCCAGCCTCCATTGCCCACTTTTGCCATTTTCAAACAAGCACCTTTGTACTTTCTCCCATGCTGCCTCTCCCACTGGGAAGAGCTTCCCATAAACATCTGCCAAACACACACCTTCTCCACCTTCAAATCCTTTCTTAAAACTCTTCTTTGCCTACAAAAATAACTTGATAACAGCTAGTCTGGGTAGTGTTCTGGATCCACTCCCTATCATGCCGACCAACATTATCTCATTGTTTCCTTGCACTCCCTCATCTGTCTGCATCCACCTGTTGTCTCCTGTCTTATATTTAGATTGTAAACTCTTTGGTGTAGGGACCATCATTTTGTTTGTACAGCAGCTAGTACAGGGGGTTTCTGGTCCATGAGTGGGGCTCCTAAGTACTAAAGTAATACAAATAACGCCAGCAGCAGCAGGAATTACTTTTGTTGTGCCCAGAAACTCACAAGAGATTCTAAAATCTTGCAGTCCCCAATGTGTCTTCCAGATTAATATAACCCTCAAAACAATACAAATACAAAGATCAGTAAAACCGTCCATTTTATAATAAAGGTCCTCTCTCTCATTTGTTTTGCAGCTTACAGCTAGGCAGGCCAATGTATACTCCATTAAGAGAGATGGGGGATGTAGCAGCTTTTGAGAATGCCCCTGACTTTTCCCACAACGTCTTGATCACTTACACCAACTGTCTACTGACCTGCCAACTGGGTTCCCTCTTCCCTGTGGAAAATTCCTATATCTCCTACCATCTCGGGCTGAAATCCTGCCCCCACTGAAGTCAATTGGAGTTTTGTCATTGATTTGAATGGGGATAGGTATCCACGCTGGTGTCTCCAACCAGCTCAAAGACCAAAACAAACAAACAAAACAAAACAAAACAAAAACTCAGAGAGGGAATAAAGTGTTTAATGGACATATTGTCATTCAGTATGTACACTCGAGGTTAAGGAAATATATGGCTATCAAAGCCTTGATGTGTGCAAAAACCCAAATCACTTCATTCATCCCTTCTGGTCATGATCTGAAGTATCTACCAAGCCTCTGGCTAATGAGAGAGAAAGGAAAACTCCTAAACAGAGATCAAAAATCATAGTTCCCAATCGGAATGGAAAGAAGAGCCCACCACCCATCCTATTCTTTTGGACTCTGCTCTCAGAACTTTCATAATGCAGAGCAGGGCTCCTAGATGAGCTAGATCAGTTCCGATTCCTTATTGACCTGTAATTTATCTATTCATCCCTGTTACTTGGGACAAATAGAATAATAAACTATTACATTTTCCTGTCTGACATAGCATTGAGAAGTTCTATCTTTATAGAGCAATGTACCATCAAGTTATCCACAAATTAGTTTTGTTAATTCAAATGAAGTCTGAGAGGGTTCAATGGTTTATCTTAAGCATGCAAAATTGCCCCAGCAGATAACTGAGGCCAAGGAGAGCTTCTGCTATTAATAGCCAGGTACTCTTTCTCCAGTGGATGGGATCTCTTGAGGAACAGCTTTCAGAAAGCAACAGGATTTTCTTTGGCCTTTTTTACTGGAGAAGTGGCTCATTAATATGGGATTCACACAAACAACTCTTCAAAGAAACAAATGCCCTTTGGTCCAGGTAATATTGCCCTTTGCCATTTTCTTTTTATTACAGCTACAAGAACCCCTTTGTTATGAAAAGTGAAATATTAATATTAGCAGTTTTTCAGTTCTGACATGGATGTTACATGAGGAATTATTGTAAGAGATGGATGGTTTTACTGCATTCTTTTAACGAAATTCAAGGAAAATTATGGGTAACAATTTGAATTTACAGATTGAATTCTACATCCTTGAATGAAATCATCTTGTGGGGTTTTACAAAGTGTATGCCAAAGTATCTAATTCTTCACCCTCTGTTTTAGACATGTCATCTGAGGGATAGATACTGTGCCACACAGCAGGGCTTGAAGCAGATGAGGTTATATAGCAGTTCTCTTGGAAAGCAAACCTCCCTTGATAAAGTTTATGTCTGGTAATCAGGAGACACTAAGCAATTTAGTAATATGCCTATTACTAGGCTGGCAGATAATTTGTCAAAGTTACATGCAAAAAAGTAGCTGATTATTTCTGTGTTTGCTTATGTTGGTCTAGCTCCCAAGCCAGAGGGATATGGAGAAATAAATGTAGAGATGGGAGGGGCAGCGTTATATCATGGACAGTCTTATTTTGCCTAATTATATATTTATGCAACAACCATGCTGACTGAGGTTCACAGGAGCTGAAAGTTTCCAGATGCTGTCCAGTGATGTTTATGGTCCATGCACTGTTAGATGTTCTCCCATGACTAGGTATGTGTGAGGTACTGTTGTAACCGGAGTATCAAGTGCCATTCTATTGCTTATTACTGCAGAATTACTTTCTGTTGGAAGAGTTCTTGAAACAGGGTTGTTGTTTTTTTTTTTTTTAAATAAGTGACATTTAATTGGGTTCTATTTAAATCAATTATACGAGCTAAGCCATAAAACCACCATACATTTCTTTTCTTTATATCATGTTCAATCTGACTTTAACAAGTCTTGCTTCCTTGGCAAAAAGTTATCCTGCACATTATTTTAGCACAGTAAAACGGATCGTTTTACAATATGACATAGTCTGCTTATACTTTTTATAAAACTCATTCCAGAGCCTATAAGTAAAAAGATAAGGACATCAACATTTATCTTAACACCCTCCAGCACCACAAAAATATAAGCATAATTGTTATAATCGTCCATCATATATGTTCTCCTACTAGTTCTATATCAATTCTATATGTAGTCTCTGAAACCGTAATTCTAGCAGTCTTTATTAGGTCTTCAGACTAGTTTTCTATCTTTTTACAAATAAAAGAGTTAAAAACTTTCAGAATTGTGTTTTGTATAAAAGAGCTGAAACTAGGCTACTACTGTGTCCTTTTAATTCTTACACGCAAAGGGTCTATTCTATTCCATTCAAGTTCTTATACCCTATGTCCATCACTCTTAATATACACCATCCAGTAGTATATTAAGAGAAGAAAACATTTTTTTATCCTTTGAAAAATCCTTCTGAGCAAGTAGTTACAATTAAGAATAGGTAAAACTAGCTCAATAAAATAAGGATCACCCTGACCTTTATCCTAAAATTCAGACTGAGCAGTAATCTTTTGCTGAAGTTCTTTAAAACATTCAGTTAACACTCTCTTTGTGCATAATGTGAACAGTGTGTGCGCTGTGTGAATGTTCTTCTGTATTTCCTCATCTGAACTTGGAACTAAAGCATCAAAATACCAAAAGAAAGGCTGTTAAGGTGGTATTTCCAGTGTGGCAGATATAACTCCCCTTCCACCACTGGGAACATCAGAAAAAAAAAAAATCCTGATTTCATGAGCATTTTAGCTTTATCTCTAAACAAAGAAGGTAAGTCTGAGTATATATCCTGATTGAACTTCTGAAACTTTTGGACTTTGCCTGTCACTAGTAGATGCAATTTTTATAACATTAAAGAGATTAAAATACCAATACATTCAAAAAGCTATATAGAACTGAATAGGCCCTTCTCTCACACATGGGATGGAGATGAAATCAGATAAGAGGAAAATACCTGTACTGATACTGTTTACTTGAGGCTGTCTGTTTATTTATCTTTTCATTTTTATTTGGCAGGAAGTAAAGTTTCATCAAGTATCAAAATAACAAACCTGAAAAAGAAACTGAAATATTCTGTTTTTAAATGCCTGTTCATTTAGGGACATATTCTAATGACATTACCTGAACGGGCTAAATCTTGGGTAGGTTATGTATATAATCAGAGTGATACTTGTTTCTCTTGTTAGCTAAAAGGGTGTCCATCTCTAGGTCCCCAACAGACAGTAAAAGTGAAAAGCAATTTATTGTATATATGTCTATGTCAGAGAATGGAACACTGCTAATATGAACATAATCAATTGAGTTGATTTAAAGAGGGACTACATTCACACTGAGGGAAGCTCAAATATACTTGTCTGTTACATTCCTCTATTTATCTTTCATTCAGTTGCCCCTACTGCTTTATCAAAGAAATGTGTGACCTTTCATTCAATTATCCTTACAACTTATCAGAGATGTGTGTTCAGATACTAATTTCTACCCCCTAACTAGAATTGGGCAGAAAATTTTGGCTGAAACTTTTTTTTTTTTTTTTTTTTTTTTTTTTAAGGTGGGAGAGGGGGAAATGCAGATTGAATCAACTGAAACATTTTGTGAATTCACTGATTTTTTTCAGGCAGGAAAAAGAAAAGAAAGTTCTGAAAAAAATCTAAATGTTTTGTTTTGACATTTTCAAAATGAAACATTTAAAAAAAAAAATACAAAATGTCTTTTGGAATTGAACTTTACTACAATTGTATTTTTTAAAAAGTTTTTAAAAAATTGCCCTGAAAATGAAATTTTGTCTACTTTTTCAGTTTGCCAAAAAAAAAAAAAAAAAAAATTAATTTGTTTAGGGTTAAACTCAAATAATTTTTTTCCTGATGTTTCAGTCAGGCCACCAAACTGAAAATATCAGTTATTCACTCAGCTCTACTCCAAATCCATTTTAACCTCCCTTCTTAATTGAGGAGTAAGGTCCGGAAACTGAACTTGTGACTCCACTAATTTCCATGGCAATAGCATATGAAGTCACAAACACTACACGATTACAAATTCATTGTAAAAACAAGTAGAAAGTGGAGCTGGGCTTGAACCATAACGATGAATTTGAACAGCCTTAAGCTATGTCGGGGGAGAGGGAGCAATTGAAATATCTATCCAAACCTGAATTCTGTGGCTTCTTGATCCCATCTCTAGACAGAGAAGCTAGGTTGTGTGACAGAAAATGTTTCAACAGCAGCAAAGGGACACAAATGTTTTTCAATTCTCTCTTTTTAAAAAGTGTATCTCAGTGTAAAAATCTTTATCCTTAATGCTTCCTCTCTGTCATTTTCTATTACTTCTTCCGGAAGCTGTAATCATTCTGTGCTGGATGTAGCGAAGTGCTAGTGGTATTCTTTTACATTTAAGTAGGTCATTGTCTACAAGACCTGGCAGGATAGTATTCTTGCTAGAGGATGCAGGTGGCACCATCTGTACTTATCTAACTGTATGCCAGATGATTCTGGCTTTGCTTGGTATGTGAAATGTTTTTACACAAAGTTACTGGATGCAGATCATGTGAAACTGACTGCACAAAATGCTAGCAAAATGCACCAAGTGAAAACACTGAAAAAAATATTTGTTTAAAAAAATCTTTTGGTTCAATGGTAGGTAAAAAAGTATTGCAGATAGAAGTGTGGTTTTTAATTTGATGGATTTCCGTTAAAAAGCCTATTTTACTGTTCAAATCCCAAATCCCTAAGCTATAATGTGAGTCATTTAAGAGATCCTTTTCTGAAGTGCAGATGGTGTTACCAACCTTGTATTTTTTTCTACTTAGTTTTTTCTCCCATGGCGTAGGTGAATTTAAACAATGTACACAACAGTTTATCCACCATACCTGCATGGTTGGCACCCAGAGACTAAAGTGACAGCTGCAGGAGAGATATAGATTGGTATCCAACCAGCAAACTAGTAAGCTCACAAAGGTTGGCCCTGGATACCAGACCAACAAGTTAGAGCTTAGCAAAAGACCCCACCTAGACATTATCTGAGGGAAATACAGGTCCTGGGCCAATGACCTAGTAGAGGTTCCTGGCTGGGCATCATTCCAGACAGCTGTAGCTGCAGAGTCAGTATTACTCAGAGGCCTGTGTCTTATGTCAGACCTGAAAGCCTGAGGCACTGCACCAGTGAGTTCACAGAGCCCTGTCCTGTGACAACAAGATAGCAGTACTTCAGAGACTTCACAGTACCCTATAACTTAAAAGCAGCCCAGCAGCAAGTTAGAGGTACTGAGTCAGTAACATCAGATAGACCTGCCCCTTACTATCATTATTGTCAGGACACTCACCTCCAACAGACACCTTCCACCCAGTGCAAAACCATGGCAAAGACTAGCAAGAGTGGGTCCATTTAAAGTCCAGGGGAGTTTTAAAGATACATGGCCAAATTTTACTCTCATTACCGCATTGAAGTTAACAGAGTGTAGTCACTGGTGTAAGAAAGAATTTCATCTGGGGAACTGTGTAAATCAAATATTTAACATTAATTATTAAGTCCCGGGGTTAAACTCTGCCCTCAGTTACACATATGCAACTCTACTAAATTCAATGGAGTTGCAAGGACATAAATTACAGTAAAATATGGCTCATTGACATATCAAGATGCAGATGGCACCATATGTGATGGATTTCTACTTGTATGCCAGATGTTCACAGCTGCATGTGGGTCACTTCTGATCCATGAGCAGAAAAAAATCCCACATACTTAATTAGCATTTGGGCAGTGAATTTATTAGAGAGAAAGGCCAAGGATAAGTAAAAAGCAACTTCTTGTTTTGCTTTTGCTTCTTGATATTGCCCTTTGCTTTGAAATTCTTCATAGTCCATCTTGGAAAAGGGGGAAATGTTTAAAATGGTTTACCCATTCCACAGAGAGGGGAAATTTCCAGATTTTATTGTAAAAAACTTCTCTAATACACAAAATAAGTTAAATGGTGCTTGCTAGTTATTTTTGTATTTGAAGGCATTATTTTTATTCACAATCCTTTAATCTAATTATCTATCTATCCAGATTTAAACACTGTGCTCACCACCTACTATGGACACATAAAAAAACAAAAACAAAAAACCCACAATGAGCCCTTTACAAATAGCAATAAGCATCAACTATATATAGATATTTTTTAAAGTTTATTTGCTTCCTCTTTTCCTGCTGGGAATTAGCTTGACCAGATACTTAGTAGAAAGATTCACACTTCAGTAGCATGCTCCCCTTCAACTCACATTGTGATAGTTTCATGTGATGGATTTGAATGAATTTTTCAGCAGATATCCCTAACTCTGACGGGTGAATTCACCCCCCCCCCCCCATTGTACAAATTGTATTACAGGCCTTAGAGATAAAGCAGAGGACCAGAGCCAGTTGTCTGCTAATGTAGCTCACAAGAAGCTGAATCACAGTACCTCAAAGAGAGCTTGGGCAGGAATGGAACTGATTAGTGGATGTCCACATATATGCCTGAGGCAGAGAGGAAATTCTGGTGGTTCACTCTTGTAATAATAGTGAAGGATCACTGCCATCTGTGGGCAACAATTAGTATCAGCACATGCTGTAATGTGTTGGAAAAAAAAAAGATCAGTAGGTGAGATGCAGTGGCTTAGTAGGTATAAGCTCTGAAGCTGAATGGGCTACTGAGTAGCTGATAGGCAGACAACAGAGTTTATTGTGATCAGCGTTTTAATGTGTGATTTCTATATAGCTTCCCTATATTCATAGAAGAATTTCATAAAAATAGTTTTTTATTGTGAAAGGACAATTTTCTACATGCCTTTTTATCTTCATGCAGATCTGAAGTGAGAACAGCTCAGTAGTTCAATACAGAAGCAAGGTGTGCATTGGTATAAACTCAAAAGTTTATACCATGCTATTAGCCAGCCCCTCATCATAGTAGAGCTGGGTGAGGTAGGGGCCTCACAGAGGCCTATTCTTTGACATCAGCCCCAGAGAGGGGCAGGAGCAGGGAACTTACAAAGGATTTCACCATGACATCAATCCTAAAGCAAGGTAGAGGTAGGTGAAGCAGGGACCTCCCAGAGGACACTAGCTGTATTGCAGGCCGTAGGTAAAGGTATGCCTCACTCATGTCCATTTGAATGCCGCTGCAAAGATCATTTTCCTACCCCATCACTTTGACCATGTCACCCATCCTTTGTCTCCCTCCACTGGCTTTCCTTCTCTATTATATCAAATATAAGCTGTCGTCACTTTCCAGGCCCTTTATGACCTGTCCCCAGCCTATGAATCATCTCTCATTTCCTACTGAGATGTTGACTCCTGCCTCTGATCTGCCCGTGATACCAGCCTCCACCATCCACTTGTTAAATTTTCAAACAAGCACCTTTGTGCTTTCTCCCACGCTTGGGAGGAGCTCTCTCTAGACATCCACAAAGCTCTCATTATCCTTCAAACGCCTCCTTACAACTCTCCTTTACTATTACTAACAACAGGCAGAAAGGACTGTGTATTGACATCAGCCTTGCAGTGGGTAAGAAGTTATGACAACACAGGGACCTCAAAGAAGCTTCTGTTCAGTCTATAGAAAGATGGAGGTGAGTGAGGCAGATCATTAGAGACCCATCCCATGACATCACCACTGCAGAGTGGGAAGGATGAGACAAAGACCTCACAAAGGCTCACACCAGGACATCAGTCCTACAGCCAGTTAAAGGTGGGAAAATTAGACACCTCATAGTGGCCTGTGCTCTGACATCAGTCATGCAGAAGGACAGAAAAGAGTGAGATAGGTCCCTCACAAAGGCCAGTGCCCTGACATCAATCTTGCAGATTATTAGAGGTGGGTGAGGCAAGGAACCCACAGAGGCTAATGCCTTTAGATCAACCCTGCAGCTGGGTAGAGATGGGTGAAGCCAGACAGCACAGAGAGCTGTGCCCTGACACCAGCTGTGCAGCAGGGATATCACAGAGGCTTGTGCCCTGACATCTCTGAGGGCAGAGGTGAGTGCTATAGTTATGCAGCTGGAAAAGGTCAGGTGCCCCAAAAACTAGGGTGAACCATCAAGGATGGAGGTAACCCCCTTTAGAAGAAAAATATCCTACTCTGGCAGTCCTACATCATTGCGACTGTGTTGCCTTCCTTACCAGTATAACAAGCTATACATGTACATCAGCCAAATTAGCAAGGCCCCCAAACCATCCCAACATACATTTTCAAACTCGTGCCTAATGATTCAGCTGCATGATTCTTACAGATAGTTGAAACATGTGTGTGTGTGGGGGGAGGGGTTCCTATGAAAAACGTGGAAGGAAAATTTTGTGCTTGAGATGAGCAATATCTTTTGTGTTGACTTCTGTGTTCCAAGATTCCTGCATTATCATTCAGCAGTATAAAATGAATGCTTCTATTCTATGTACTGCTATATTCTATAGATATTCTTGTACCAGGCTCACACTATCAGGGCCGGCTCTGGCTTTTTGCCGCCCTAGGCAAAAAAGCCACCCGCCGCCCCGCCCCGCCCCCCCTCCCTCCCCAGCGCGGCAGGGGAGGGCGCCGAGCCTGGCCGTGGGCCTGCAATCCCCGACCGGCGGGAGCGCTAGGAGGAGGGCGGAGAGCCCGGCTGGGGCTCTCCGCTCTCCCTGGTGGCCAGAGCGCTGGGGGTAGGGCGGAGAGCCCCCAGCGGCCAGAGCACCAGGAGCAGGGCGGAGAGCCCGGCTGGGGCTCTCCGCTCTCCCTGGTGGCCAGAGCGCCGGGGGGAGGCTGGAGAGCCCCCAGCGGCCAGAGCGCCGGGAGGAGGGAGGAGAGCCCGGTGAGGGCTCTCTGCTCTCCCCGGCGGCCAGAGCGCCAGGGGGAGGGAGGAGAGCCCGCCGCGGCTCTCCGCTCTCCCCAACCCACCAGAGCACCGGGTGGAGGGCCGGCCAGCCCGGCCGGGGCCCGCCGCGCCGCCCCAAGCACATGCTTGGTGGGCTGGTGCCTGGAACTGGCCCTGCACACTATAGTATCTGAACACCTCTCAGAGAGATACATTCAGGATGTCACATTGTTCATACAAATGTAGAAAAAGGGCAGGTCCCAACATTAGCCCCCTGAGACACTGGCACCTACCTGACACCTTCTTTCTGAGACAGCTGGTGGCCAATTATGTCTCAAACCAAATGTTCCTTTGCAGAACCCACACAGAGCTCCAGGTTCATTTAATCTCATCTCTCCACAAACAGTGGAGATCAGTTGAGAAGTTAGAACTTCTTCTCCTTCCAGGCAGAATATTTTAGAAAGCTCAAATCTTTGTTTATTTGTTTGTCTTGTGCAAGATAACCCTTCCCTCTAACTTCCCCAGCAGGCCTGGAGATAATAGATTCTGATAGAAGAGTCACAATGGGGAACTTCCTCCATTCATGCCTGCCAGCAGCAGGAGCTCTCATCGATCTCTGGGAACACCATGATGTGTATCCAGTGCAGCTGGAAGCAAAAGAATGTTGCAACAGAAACTAATTCATTTTACTTTGGTCTTTGGCAAATTGGGCTTTTTAGAGAATCTTTCATTTTGCAGGCACTGTTGGTACAACATAGCATTGCTTGTAGTTCCAGTACCCTCCTCTCACTCGGATAGTGGTGGGGGCTTAGAAACTATCATTATAATGAATGAATAGCAATTGAGTC